>NW_010551940.1:95600-95818 GCF_000687285.1 Phaethon lepturus
TCGTTGTAAGCCCCCCCACCTCCCAGCCACTCGGCCCTGACAAAGCCTCCTGCAGAAAACAAAAATATAAGCTTCTCTGCCGATCCTTCAATTGCTCCGAGGGTTAATTTTACACCAGCTGTTAAATTCTTTCAATTTGTTTTTCCATCCTTCAACAAACCCTACCTAAACCCTTTTTTCACTTTTATTTCATTATTGTTATTTCCTGGCTGTCGCTA
>NW_010551941.1:0-7804 GCF_000687285.1 Phaethon lepturus
ACATCTGAGGCTTTGAAGCAATGACGAGGTGGCTCGGCGTGCCTGCCACAGCCGGCTGCCCTCGGTCCGAGCCCCGTGCGCCCGGCCACGCGGAGCAGCCCGGACCCCACGGGGATGGGCTCATCTGCTGAAGCAAAACGGGCTCGGTTGTTTCTTGGAGCATGTTTTGCAGTTTGGCTTTTGTGAGTTCAGGGTCCTACCTCTTCTCAGCATCTTCAGATGGCAGGAGGGGGACTGGGCAGGATTCGGTGGTGGTGGTGGCCGGGGACAGCGGGTGCCATGGCCACGGCGCAGGGTGGCCCCTGGGGAGCAGAGCGCAGCGGCAGCGAGGTGTGAAGAATAGAGAGGGCTCCTTCGGCGCTCGTGACAGCGGGCAGCACTCCCACCGCGGTGGAAGCAACTGTAACTCGATCACTCTTTAATTATCTGGAATTATAGCGCTACTCTCACCCTTTTTATGTTACGGTGGAAGAAATCAGGACATACATTAATTATCTAATCCGTATGTAAAGTGTCACATATAATTTTCCCAGAGTAAAAGGTTCTAGCTTTAAGACCTGCATCGTCTCTTAATAACCATGTGTGAGGGAAGAAAATAATATCCAGATACACGATTATTACAGTGGTCATTGGCCACTGTCGCTCCTTCTCTTGCTTTTGGGGCAGCGTCTCTGCTAGAGAGCCGTACACGGGGACACTTGCAGGGTGACCTTGAAATACCCCCAGACCACAGCCTGTGACCTGGCCGGCTTGCAGGGAATTGAGGGTGCAAAGCTGGTGCTGCTCGTTGTTGTTGCAGAAGTACAGTCTGAATCAGAAACACCTTTGGGTCTCTTAGGTGGTTCGTTGGTTGTTTTGTTGTTGTTGTTTTTTCTTGGCTGCTTTTGGAAAAGAGGGGAAGACCCCACAGCTTCCCTTTGACTCAGACACGCGGCAGCTGAAGTCATCGACTAAGAAAATCAGTATTGCATTTATTAGCCTCCATCTACGGTGCATGGTGTTATGCTAATATGCATGAATTAATTACTGTTATTAATTCAATTGAATTAATTTGATATTACTGATGTTTGCAGCGAAGATTTGTTGAGAGCCTCTTTCCAAAGGTGGTGCAGACACGGGCCAGATTGGTGCGAGTGGGAAGGGGGAGGACGGGCTCCACAGCAGCCCCGGCACATCTGTGTGCACCACGCGACGCAGCGCGTGAGCGCGGAGAACTGCTTATCTCCCCATCCTCTCCCTCTGTGTCCCATGGTGACTTCATCCCGTCCCGCAATTAGCGGTTCAAAACAGGAAACAATTCCCTTTGCCTGTCTTCGGGGCGCCTTGGGGCTTTACTTTAAAATTCCCCCCACCAACTTTGGAGCGAGGCAGCAAATGCCCCCGGCTCCCCCGGGAGGTCTGTGAGGGGAGAGGGGGATAAAGCCCGGTCGCAGATATCGACACGAGAGCCCAGCTCCCACGCGGCACGCCGGGAAACATCGCGGGGCTCCCGCGTGCGCTCAGAGCGGCACAACAAATGGTTTGTAAACGGATGCCAGGCTGTGCAATATTTGCATAAATGATTAGGGGAAAAATTTAGCTCCGCTTGAGAAAGCTGCAGCTTGCGGGCTGCTCGTGAGCAGAAGTGAAACTTGTGTGAGTTACTTGTTAGAGGCTTGCTCTCGGATCGCGGCGCAGAAGCTGCCTGCGTCGCTGAAGAAAGGGGCCCTCAAACGTATGATCGGAAAATAAAGCCCCAGATGCTGTTTCTGTTGCAAAGCGCAGACGGTGCCGCAGCGACGGGACCTGGAGTGACGGGGGATGCCCCCAGAGGTCAGGGACGTGCTGGGGGCAGGAGGACCTATGGCCAGCCCAGGTGGTGGGTTAGAGCTGTGCAAAAAACCTCCCACAATGCCAGTTCTCTAAAGTGATGCTGTAAACCAGAAGACTAATTAAAAAAAGGTAATTTAAAAAAAAAAAAAAAATCTAGTGCCGGTCCTGCACACGCCCCGGTGCCCAGCACGCACCCCTCGGGGCTCTGCCCATGCCTCCTGGAGCTGGCGGGGCTGTGTCACGTTTCTAAAGCGACTGTAATCGGTGTTCCACAAGACAAACTACAGGACCCACAAAGGCCATCGCTCCGCCGCGTCAGTCAATCATGTTGAAGACCAAACTTGCAATTGTTCTTAACGGAAATGCAGAGCCCGGGAGTTTTTCCATTAGGAAGGGAGAACCTGTAGTTTTCGGTGACCTCTTTTGGGTCGTACTCTTTTTAGCAGAGTAGCAGCTAATTGCAGCTCACGGAGTTGACAGATGTCTCTGCTTCACGCGGCAAATCGGTCACATCTCTTGATAAATATGAGACCTTCTGCTGTTATTTATGAATCCCATGCTTTAACCATCCTCCTAATTAATTTCATTTCAGTTTTCCAAGGGATTGGTAATATTTTACTGAAATTTCCCCCCGTCCCATGTGGAAGTGTTTTGCCTCCATTATTTACTGTATCTTGTTCCCTATTTTAGTCACCCATCAGCCACTGACAGTCTTTATTAGGTCCTTTGCCCGCAGCTCAGGAGGGCGAGCAGACCAGTTTCACCCTGAGGATGACTCCCTAAAGCCGGGGGCTGCTGCCTCTCGCTTCTCCCTGCCTTTCCCAGGGCTGCGGGGTCACCTCGGGCCAGGGCAGCCCTCTCCTCCGCTCCCAGCCCCTTCCTAGTCTCACACCTCTCCACGAAGCATCCTCCACTTGGGGTTCGGTGGCTGCTGGTGGCCCCGTTCGTGCGTCTCTCACCAAGCCCCCTCCGTGCCCCGGGGCTGGGCTTGGTCCAGCCTTGGAGGGCTGTAACGTGGCATCTCCCCGTGCGGGGTCACCTCGGGCCAGGGCAGCCCTCTCCTCCGCTCCCAGCCCCTTCCTGGTCTCACACCTCTCCACGAAGCATCCTCCACTTGGGGTTCGGTGGCTGCTGGTGGCCCCGTTCGTGCGTCTCTCACCAAGCCCCCTCCGTGCCCCGGGGCTGGGCTTGGTCCAGCCTTGGAGGGCTGTAACGTGGCATCTCCCCGGCACGGTTCCTTTGCCTCCTCCTCGCCCTGCAGAGAAGCCTGGGCTGATCTGGGGAAGGGGACGTCTCCAGTGCTGCTCCCTAACAGTAGATGGAAAACTTTTTCTCGCTGCTCTGGTCTCTGAGCTCTCCCTGGGTCACTGTTTCTTTACCCTTTATACCTGCGGTGGGTGCTCGCCCTGCCCACCATAGGTGACTTTTCCCTGCCCAGTACGACCCTGCTGGCCCGGCAGAGAGGTAAAACTGTCTTGCAGTTGGCACTTGTCACTGAGGTCTTCTCTTTTTTAATAACAATATTTAAAATTAGAAAAAAAATCTGAAATAAATAGTAGGCAGCAGCAGGACCGCAGGCTGGGATGGGGCAGAGCTCTGCAGTTTGCCTAAGCAGAAAGCTTGTCCTCCAGGGATACTCCCCAGCCCTCGGGAGGGGCACTGCCGAGGTGCTCTTGTCCGACCTTGCTCTTAAAAAAACTTCAAAGCAGCGAGTCCCACAGCTCCCTCATGCAGCTGGATCCGGGACTTAACCAGAGCCACCAGACAGAAAGGGGTTTCCTTTGTACGAACGTGTGTGTGCAGGTGAAGATGCATTGATTATACATTTATTAAATGTATGTATTATTCAGAGATATTAACATTTTTTATATTTATTAATTATACAATTTGTATATACAGGTGAAATTACACTAAGTGCATGTATATATATAGTTAATATATAGGTGAAAATCTATACTGTGTATATATATTTTTATTCCTTTAAGTCCTTCCTGTAAATTAAGCTGGAGGCTTTGTGATGCCCCTAAGGACGTGGGAAACAATTGCCTGCTAGCTTCATTACAGCAGCCTGGATTACCCATCCCCTCTCAGCCTTTTGCAGACCACAACCTGACTCGTTCAGCCTTTCTTTGCAGCTGGGACGTGTTTGCCACAGCTCTTGCTCATCCTCCTGAGGGAGGTCCCGGTCCCTGTGGGCACCGGTGGCAGCGGGTGTCCCCAGACAGCTGCTCTCCGTTGGTGGCTTCTCACCAAGTACCTCCGGCAGGATGCTGTCTCCTTCACTGGAGGGCGGGGGGGACATCACCACCCCATGCCAAAACTAGCTGTGGTGAGGACCCAAGCGAGCCCCCACACAGCCCTGGGCCTGGAGGATGCTCACGAGCAGCAAGCAGCTCTCGGACCCACCTCGGTGGTTTCTGCGTGGGTCAGGAGCTGTGACCGAAACCCAACGCGTCCTGTAACAGAGGCAGGGCACAACAACAGACACGTTCGTTCTGTTTGTTGGGTTTGGGGATTTTTTTTTAGACTAACTGATGTAACTGGAAAAAGCAAAGGGTTGACACACATTAAGCTGCTTCCCCAAACTGAAATATTTTACTTTAGAGGGGCAGTGTCTCTATATGAGCTCCCTTTTGGGGGGCTTCAGGAACAGCTTTGGCCCCTAAAGTCTGGCTTCATATCCACAGTCCTCCACAGCTATAGCAACACTGGAGCCGGGGAGCTCAGCTCCGTGTACACTCAGCCCTTGGCAGCCCCAAGGAGGGGAATTTTATCCGTGCCTCATCCAAAATAATCGCAGAGTTGCTCTGCTCCCAAAAGCAGGTTGCAGGGAGCCAGACCGTGCACCCATTCCTGGACATATTCCTGCCCCTGCCCTCCTCTCAGAGCTGCAGGCCAAGGTATAAACAAGGCTCCAATACCTCGCGGTAATTAATAGCAGATTTCACTGTTTTTTCTCTTTTTTTTTTTTTTTTCTTTTTTCCTTTGCCTTTGTTCTTCTGCCGGGCAACACACAGGAGACTTGTAAGGCTCCACTCTCTTTCACCTGGATTTGCTCTGCCCTTTCTGGCGGATAGGAGGGATTTGAGTGTATTAACTTAATTGGCAATTGTATTGTTCAGGCAGCGGCGACGGAGGTGGCTGCCTGGGGTAGCCGTTGGGGTCAGCAGCTCCCAGAAGCCTTTTGGCACCTCTCATGATGGCTGGGCACCACCCTACCAGTTCAGGATCACCCAGCTTTGAGGTCGTCTTGAGGGGTACTGTACGATGGGCTTGAGGAAAAGGTGCTTTGGAAAAAATGGAAATAAGTGGAAAAACAAGGCGGTGAGGGAGCTGCATCGCTTGTGCGTGTGTTCGAGATGCCTGGGAAAACACGATGTGTAGCACGGGGGATTTGGATGGAGTGGTACTGGGATTTCTTGGTAAGGTGGCAGATTTCCAGCAGACAGCAAGCTATGACAAGAAAAATAGCTAAATCTCTCCAACTGTATCAATGGTCTCCCAGGGAAACACTGTCAATCCAAAAATGAACCGTCCCCTTCAGTCAAATGTGTCTTTAATGAAAAATATATACCCACAGACTTTCTTTCAGCCTGTATTATTAATGTGACCTTTACTCAACTGCTTCCCTCTCCTTTTGATTTCTGTGAATAAACGTAATTAGGAAGGTGTGCGTTTCACACGCTGCCGCCGTGTTTCAGCAAGGGGCTCTGACGCCGGGGAGGCAGAGGAGATGGTTCCCAATTAACTCCTTCAGTAATGCGAAAGCGGTGGCAAGCGGAGGCTTAGCCTGGGTTTAAAAATGCCCTCGAGGAGGTGGAAAGGGTCTTGGGACGGGTGGTGCAAGGAGGCGAACGCTGCTGCGCATGGACCTGGGATGTGGCGGAGCCTCGTGGCACCGGGATGCTTCAAAGCAGAGGAAAGCATGACTAAGGTTAAAAGCTTTTGCCCAGAAATAGTTTGTGTTTAACACTGTGAGGAGGAGTTAGATGGCTCGTGCAAGGAGGAGGAACGCGACTTTTGCATTAGAAACGGGCAGTTCTGAATTGCTTGGTTGAAGTGCTCTCTGCCAAATGTGCTGCCTGAAACAAAACCATGCCTTGTCTTAAAAGCTTTAGCAGCCTGAAAATGAATGTCCCAAAATCGGGACGGAGGGAGAGTCTGAAACAGCCCAAGTCTGAATCCTGCTAGTAGTGAGTCTGGCTTTAAATAAAACCAGTATTTAAAACAAACAAACAGCCTTCAAGGCAGCAGCCTTTCCATGTTTCACTCATCCCAGGACGGCTTCCGCAGCCCGGAGGAGCGCGTGGCAGCCAGGGCATGGCTCTCCCTGGCACCCATTGAAAGCTGCCGGGATGGCACCCAGCAGGACACAGCGCCGGCTCTTTCCACTGCTCTTCCCGTGCCCCTAAAACCCTTTTTTCCTACCGCTGCGCCAAGAATACGAGCTTCCTCGATGCGGAGGGAAACACTCGCTTGCTCTTTCTGGCTCTGGCAAAGCCACTTAAAATCTGTTTTCAGAGCCTCTCGGTTCCTTCCTCGTTGCACAGTGCTCGGCTCCGGGGTGTCTCTGGTGGCAATAATTCTGTATTTCTGCAGCACTTTCCATCTGAGGGCCTTGAAGTAGGTTCAAAATAAGGATGCGGTGAAGATCCCACCGCACCGCAGCTTCGGCGCAGCAAGCTGGGAGAGCCGGCAGTGCCTGGGGTGCTGGGCTGCGGGGCAGAGGAGCGGTGTGCATCAACGGCATCTGGGTTTGATAAAGAGCTTGCTAAAAACAAAGCAGGAAATTATGGTACTTTGGGAAGTTCAGACAACTCATAACAACGGAGTGTTTGCGTGCCCTTTGGACAACAAGCACCCGCGGCCGTTTGTAGGTGGAAATTCTCACTTAGATGTGAGTAAATCAGTGGAGAGGTTACTCTGAGTTAAGGGCACCCCTCCTCCTCCTCCTCCTCCTTCTCCTCATCCTCCTCCTCCTGTTTTGGTTTCAGCCTCTGTTCTAGGGACTAACTTGTCCCTAATCCTTCCCTCTCCTTTGCACCATTTTCTTCCAGAAAACAAATCTTGCAGCTGAGTAGGAGGAATCAGGCCCTTCCCTTGCAAGCTGCCCCGCTGGCGCTCGGTCACATCCAGCAGTCTCTGAGGTCTTTGTGCATAAACCCAAATACCCAAAATATTTTGGAAAAGGGTTCCTGGAATTTGGCAGGAGCTGGCTTTTGTGGCAGAGCGTTGGCTTTTGCTAGTCAAAGTTTGAAGGCTTTGGAAAAATCACAATTCACCTGATTCGCTTTGAAGTCCCTTGGCCAACCTTTTCACCGATGGGCACTCATGACGTGTTGTCCTTTTTTTGGCTTGAGTTGCGGGGCTCTGATTTGGGGATGCAGCTGGCAGAACGCACCCCTTGAGCACATGCACTGTTGTCAAATGCTACTGCGTATCTGGAAAAAAAAGTATCCTCATCCCAAATCCTTGACGCTTTTCTCTCCTAAGTCTTTGTTCCCTTTCTGTAAAAATAAGGGCTGCGGTGTTAATACTGCCTGTTGTGGCGTGTAATAAATTCATTCATGTTTCTGAAGCACTAAGTAGTATAGTTGTAATGCTGTGGGCAGGCCTGTGAAAAATGAGTAATTCTGTCTTCAAAGCAGGGTTGATTTGTGTGAAGGCCTGAGTTTGCCTGTTAACAATGAGGAGAAAAGAAAATACTGAAGAGCTACTCGTTAAGCGAGCGTCCTCCCTCTGCGCAGCAGCAGGGCTGGGGTCCTGCGTGCCCCCCGGAGTAAAACATAACCCGTATTACAAGGCAGCCAGCCCCAAAGTACCCAAAAATCTGATTCCTGAACGCTTGCACTCGCACTCCTACATCTATCTTATTGCCTGTGACACCTGCGGATAAAAGTTGCGAATAAAACGGGCAGCTGGCGGTAGTTTTTATCATCTGGGGGCACCGGCTTGGGCTGCGTGGAGCTGGTTTTCCACAGGCTCCCGGGCA
>NW_010551942.1:0-1846 GCF_000687285.1 Phaethon lepturus
AAACGGAGGCGGGCGGTGATTTTGTGTGAGGAGCGACGCGCGTTCAGAACTCGCCGTGCGTTGACCTTGAGACGTGCGGGAGAGTGTGGAGGCTTTTCCCTCGGAAGAGGTAACACAGTCGACTGCAGGAACAGTGTCCTTTCTGTCTGTACGTCACCCTCTTCTGACCGAACAACGGGTGAGGTGCCCTCAAACCTGTGCAGCGACTTCTGCCAGCTTAATCCGCCAGAAATGATACAGAGCTTGTATCACCTCCTCAGTGGCCTTCAGCTTCCCCTCTTCGAGTTCCTCTATCTTGTTTCTGTATTAAATGTGGTGCTGCGTTTTGCAGCTATGTTGCTGGCCTGTTCAGTGCATTTTTCTTGGTCACAAGAACAGTGCTTTGGACTTAAATATCTGCACTGAGGTCGTGTGAGCTATATATTGAGTTGATGACTGCTAAATAATTGAAGCTGTAGCTCCCTTCACAGTAAATGTGAGTTACTCCAAATTCTGCAAGACCATCTGTGTGCCAGTCTTCAAGCTGTACTTAGTGCAGAGTATGTCTGATCGACAATAGTAGTATTAGATAAATTAAATGCTAGCAATAGGCTGTGAGCTTAATTACGGTAGCTGGCTGCTCTTAAAAAAGCAGCAAATTATTTTGGATGGAATTGACTGTGTGATAACCTTTTCTAACTTCTCGCAGTTCTTGAAGCCAGAGCTGCGAGGCAGGAGAGCGCTTGTGGCAGAGCCCTGCTCAGACACCCGATTTATAGGTTGCTATTAGCGTTTTCTCTCTTGACATGTGGAGCAACTGTTGACTGGAGCCACGGGATGAGCTCCACCACTACCGTGCCGCAGCTCTCTGGCAGGGCACTCGGAGACGCTCTGCGATTCGGTTTGCTCAGCTGTTAGGTTTTTGTTTTCTTTTCATCAACCAGTTCATATTGGATGCTCTGTGCGCGAGCATGAGTGGAAAAGAAGTAAGGCTTGCATGATTCCTGGAGATGGCTTGGGCTTCCTGTAGGTGCTTGAAAAATACAGCTGTACTGAGAAACACAGAACGGTGCCAGGCAACTGTTCAGAAACCTGAAAATTTCTTTTTTTAAAGTAGAAGTTACAGATGATTGAAAGAGATATCGAGCACGAATTTCCACTCTTGATTGATGCATAAGATTTTCTTCCTCGGTGGTGGTTTTGCTATAGAGGGCAAATTAAATAAAGTGAAGAAACTACTAGGAGGAGTTTTCAGAACAGCCCAGTACTGAAGTTTTGGAATTTGGCTGCGACTGCCAGTAACTATCCTAAGGACTGTGGCTTCCAGGTAGCCACTGGCTGAGTTACCCCGTGTGATGTGCTGAAGACGAGTGGACGTGGCTCTGCAGCTTGCCGCCTGCCTCCCGCAGACCTGTGCCACACGGCCGTGAAGCAAGGTTGAGTACCACCCTCTGTCTTGGTGCCACATTTGTTCAGGTTCAGGCATTGAATTTGAAATATGGCACAGGTTTAGTCCATCCAGAGGTGAGCTGAGGAGGAGGAAAAGGGACACGTTTTGAAGTATTTTGATTCGACCTTCAGCTTTCCCTTGGCATGCCTTAGATGCGAGTCTCTGGTCTAAATTAAACAAGTGCTACTTACATGGCTAAAAAATATCCCTCACAACATCTCCCAGAAAATACACACACAGAGAGAAAGGAGAGTGGAGTGAAGGAATTTGTACAAAAAGCTTCCTCCCGGCCCCCATACAATACCTGTCCCAAGAATTGTGATTTGGAGCTCTGTTCTTTTCCAGCCAAGCAGAAAATGTATGTAAGCTTTACTTGCTCAGCCCTGTTTCAGTTCTATATAGGATTTCTTCCTGCTG
>NW_010551942.1:1877-10468 GCF_000687285.1 Phaethon lepturus
TAGGTTTTAGCAGGGGTTTTATATCCCTTGAATCCCTCACCTTTATCCTGTCTCCTTCTGCGTCACATGGAGATGGTTAAGCCAACACGGAGTGCTTTTTCCTTCTTGGACTAACCAGGAAGGAAAAATTGGAAGCCATGCAAAAAGCTGTCACCCAGTTTCTACGCTTAGTGAAGATAAGGCCCCACAGGCCAGACCATGTGGGGAGTGTTGACTAACTAGGTTGCAGCAGAGAGCAGTCCAGTCTGAAAGCCAGAGCTGACCACCATGGGGAGCAGCTGGTGGAGCCCAAGGAGCTCCTGGGCAGGTGAAGGAAGTCCTGCGCTGCCTCTGGCATGGTGAATATCCAACCACTTCCTGAAAACTAGAGCAAAAGGTCAAGTTAGGATCCTGTCCTCCTAGAAACCCCTGCAGTGATGGTGGTCTTCTGGGATGTAAAAGGCGTGGGTTTGCAGGAAGGTTGCGCAGGGGGAATCCAAGCTTTGCTGAAACCACCCATCTACAGGATCAAAGAAGAGAGGTTGCATTTTGAAAGGAGGGGAATGGCCCATGGTCTGTTAAGGATACATGGAGCAAAAGTTTGGGAAGTTGCGTGACCTGAGCTGAGAGAAATTGGAAGGCCAGGAGAAGGGCAGGGTTTCCAGGTGGAAAATCCTGTTCTCAATCTGCCTGCTTTTCCAGGGGGTCCCTGGCAGCTGAGGCCGGAGCATTACCGCTGTGGCCATGTTCACTGATGTGGGATGAGGTGTCCTCCTCAGCTATACTGTGGGGTCCACCTAGGGCCTCTCAGTCTTTTGTAGACTGCACTGAGATTCAGACCTTTAGGCATAAAAGCCCACCCCATTCATGCAGAGTGAGTGTACTCCAGACCCTGTATCTCATTTTTTACTAATAAAAAGAAATCTGAATTTTGTGATAGCTAACCCAAATCACCCTTGTATTATACATGGGCAGTTCCCTTTCCCCCATCATTTAGTGAATGTTTCCAGCTGCAGTTCAGCACAGGGAATTTTCACATCCGAATAAAGTCATCCCAAAGCAGGAAAACCTTGAAGAAGTATTTAATCTGCCCCTTTTATAGTAGGAGGAGAAAAGATGCTCTTGGTGGTGGTTTTCCTAGTGTGACTGGCAATGGAGCATATTCTGAGGCAAGAGGACTTTTATGACCCCAGCTTTGCCCAAATGTAGCTAGTACGAAGGGCTCTTTCAAAAGAGCTATAAGAGATGTTTGTGGGTTTTGTTTCAGGTTGTTTTTTAATTGCACCTAATGCAGAGGAACTTCCTCTTGCTTGTCTGTTATTGATATAAAGCTCTGCTAAAGTTTTCTAAATGTACCGTCTCTCGTTTTTTATATAATAAGAATTAATTCTGATTGAATACTTCACTGAACTGCAGATAAGATGAATGAGGCACTGCTGACTAAGAAAAGGCTCTCACAATGTGTTTCAGACCTCTGCGTCCCTGAGCGCTTGACCTATTGATGGGTTTTGTAGTCCTGTTATCCTGCTGATCTAGTTGCAGGATTTTACCCCATGCTGCAGAGCGCCTGCAGAAGAAAAAAGGAAGGAAGGAGTAGTGGTGACCCAGTTCTTCTCACGTGTGCACACACGGTATGTCCAGGATGGCCTCCAAGTAATTTTGGTGGACAGTCTTTTTTGAGAGAGGGGCTGCTCTCAGAGCTTGTTACTCCTGCTGACGTCCATGAGGAGAAAGCAGCAGGGGAGAGTGGATGGTATGTTCTGTGTTTGAAGCATATCCCAAAAAGTTTTATTTGGAAATGTCTATAGCTGTGGCCTCTGTACTACCTTGTAGCAGCTGAAGCTGGGTTTTCAGCACTGCTTTAGGAACATTCTCAGACATGTCTCTCAAGGCTTAATGCTCCTTGGTGGGAGCTGTGCAGAGTAAGGGAAAGAATCAACTGTAACAGTCCTCTTTAAAAAATGTGGTGGTGAACCCTTAAAATCCTAACGCTGGAACTGCATTTAGCTGCTTCCAAATGCTTCCTCAAAGCATAAGTTTAATATTCACTTGGAGGGACACCAGATATATTTTTAACTGGAAGAAACCAGGCTGCAGGGAAGGGGTGTTTAGCCCAGGACTACCAGCACTTAGTGCTACTTCTTGGCTCCAGCCTCCCTGAAGGGAACAAAAGGCAAGTTATTCCCCTTGTGCTTGTACCGTTGCAGCAAGACAGTACCAGTAACAACCCAGTTACCTCCTAGAGTTCTCCCAGCCTAAATATCTCTTTTAAAAAGAGACCCACAGGACCAGATTCCAAGTAATGTGCCACTTCTAATTAGATATAGACCCATATGGATCATTTACATTTCAGGCACTCTTATTATGCATTTTTATTATATGCTATTCTTCATGAAACAACTGAGAGAAAATTCAAAATGTTAACTGCTAGCATGATATGCAAAATCTGTACAAATAATGAATGTTCTGCTCTTAAAAGAAATCTGGCCTCATTTCACAGGCAGGGGCTACCCTGCCTCCGACCCCACTACGCTTGCTCGGTGGAAAATTACCCATGACTGGCCCAAAGTAAGATCCTGTTCAGGTTCATGGCACTCTTGCCATTGATGACGCTGGGGACAAAGTTGTGGGACTGAGGTATAGCTTTCAGTGTCTGTTAAAATTATTGTTGGGTTTTTTTTTTATCAGATATGAAATGCAGTTGATACCTACCCCAACCCCTTCAACAAGTTTTCACAGTTGTCATGTGAGTACGCATATATCAATCCTTTCTGGTAACTCTGACTGGATGCCAAAATTGCTGAATACAGCTACAGACTTGTTTGAATTTGAACACACGTCTTGACTCCTCTGAGATGCTGCTAAATAAGTCAGGAGCGATTGCAACAGTCAAACTGGTATTTATCCACTCTCCTGAAAGCAATGCTTGGAGTCCTTCAAGACTTCCCAGCACTCTTCTTGTGGGTTTTCTGTTGGGCTTCTTGGTGAAATGTCTTTGCAGAGGGCAGAAGATCTCTAAACAGTGGAGTTCTGAGGTAGTGTTGTGAGAGACAAGTATCTTCACGATGCATTTTATAGTAGTAGCACTGCTTTGGTTGCAAAGCTGCACTTCGTTGTTTTTTTCACTGCCACAATAAATGGACAGTATCTGGGCTTAAGGTGGATGGCAAACAGAAGAGACCTGTCAGGAGTCATTGGCCTGCCTAACCTTCCCTCCTGGGACATCCAGCTTTAGTGGGCCAGGACACTGGAAGAATAATATGAACTGCTTGGCTGGTCTCTGCATTTTAAACAGAATACTTGCAACTAAAATCAGAGGGTGAGGATCACTTGGATACGTCTCTCTCATTGGCATTACCTTTATGTGTAGTAGCTTGTCTTATTCCAGAGAATATGGATGTACTGTAGCACAAAACCAGATGTTTGTGAATATATTTCAAAGTTGAAGCTTGCCAATATACATGTTCCTTTCTGATCTAGACAGCAGCCTTTGAAATTAAAGAGAGAGCTGAATGAGTTTTCTTGTAAGTGGGGCATTTTTTAGCTCCCTTCTAGAGGGCCTCCCTAGTTTCTATCCAAATACATATTCAGCTAGAGCAAGAAAACGTGTGTCTCTTCTTTGTGGCTATCTATCTAGTGTGGCTATCTATTTTCAAGCAACTTGAAATAGCTGAAAATTACTGACCCTGCTTAAGGGTGTCTTGCTCTTTTGTCAGATTTGGTTGAATTTGGCCTGTGGGTTTAAGAAACCCCTAGCACATACACACTCACACACAGAGCGTGACTGCACTAGTCACGTTTCCACAAAAAATTGGGCTAAGAAGGTCAAGCTGTGTTTAGCCCTGAGGTCAAACATCACAGACTGCAAAATGAGCCTCTGTTCTTGGTTTAGTTTTAAATGAAAAATGTTTGTTTCTAACTTTCAACAATTCCTAGCACTGCAGTGTTTTGCTACTTTATTTAAGAATTTCTGCAATTATAAGAAAATGAATAATGCAAAATGGATTTGCAAATTAATGGACTATCTTTATTATGGTTCTAAAAATGAGGCTGCATTATGAATTATTCATGTTACCTGGATGAACACTAACTTTTCTTAAAATGTTTGTGAGTTCCAGAAGATTCAGAGTTTCTTTCCTCACCAAAATAGGCTTTGTTGGTAGTCAAAAATAACAGCAGCAAAATCACATGAGAATAACAAAAAACCCCTAGATAAAATAGGTTATATGAGTCACAGTCATTAAATATGTAGAAACACAATGATCTGTTTTAAATACAAACTAAATTTGAAGGAAAAAAATAGTCTAAATATTTTACAAATCAGCATGAATGTTAGTCTTTGTAGAAGGGAAACATTTGTTAGATGGTGTCATGAGTTATTTGTTGAGAAACTTATGTTAGGAGACCTTTGAAAAGATTCAGCATATTTTATAAAAGGGCAAAAACAATATTCCTGACTTAAGCAGCTAGGGATTTGCCATTGAGAAATTTAAACTAGGTTATGTCTTACTTGGTGAACAGTCGCCATGCTGAAGAAGCATTTGCCTGAAGAGGGCAGCCATTATGAAACACGACATTTGTCAGGAAATTAAGGATTGTTTGGGAATAACTAAGGAGTAGAAAGGAACACCGTATGCCCAGTCATATATAACTATGCTATATTAAAGAGCACAACTAGTTGTATGTAACAGCCGGGATTGGGATTCAAGTGCTCTATGGACATCTACTCAGTACTCAGCTTCTGCAGCTCTTCATGTTGTTGTCTTTGGCTGGAGACACATAACCACAGCAAGGCCTGACAGAGGTGACAAATTGCATCTTGACTTCTATCCTTCAAATTTGAAAGGGCAAATACTTAGCACCACAGGAATGTGACACATGAATGTAGATTTACTGACAGCCCATCTTTACATTTATATGTACCAGGTACGTCCTGTTCATTAGTCATCAGCTGATCCAGAGGCCCCTACCTGAGGTGTCACCCTAGTTAATGCTCCATTTCAGGGCTCTGGACCTGAGTGACATGGTGATATTATCTCTGTGAACTGCTGGAGGAGGCAAAAGGCCTAGAAGTTTCTCCTGTTTTACTTTGCACATATGTAGAGCATTCTTGAGTTTATTTGTAGAGAGGAAAGTGAGCTCAAGTCCTGTTGCCTTCCAAACCACCCTTTACGCTGCTCCTATTTAAGGCCAGATCAGCCTTGTGGTCCTTCGGGTAACCTCTGCGCATGCTGGGCTTGTTCAAACCAGCTTCCCGACAAGCTGAAAGCCCTAAACTTGCTATGAGTTTTCTTTCCAGTAAGTAAGTGTCCCCATCGTCATCTCGTGTAATCCCTTCCTCTGGGGCAAGCTGATCTGCAGCTGCCGCTAGTGGTAATGAGCAGACCATGTTGACCGAGAAGCACATCACACCGATTTGACGCTGGGGTAGAGAGCACAGACAACACTCGGGGTGCAGGCTAAAAAATGTGCTTTACCCGAGCCTCTTTCTTCACACTGATAATGGGAGAGGAAGAAGAAAGGAGGTGGGGTTAAATGCTGTTCTACTTTTAGGTTCTATTGTTTAAGTACATCTTTTTCATTAGTAAATGTTGTACTGTTTCAGCAGTTGTCTGCACAGTTATAGTACCCCAGGCTTCTGTCAGCACTGAAGTCCCGGTTTGCCAGGTGCTGGGCAGTGGAAGCCAAATTGTTTATAGCCTAATGGAGCCAAGATACTATGAATGGACAGAGCAAACTACTGAAAAGAAAGGAGAAGCACGAGTGGAAATAGTAGCCATGGGAACAGATGTACGCTTGCAGGCCAGAAGCAAATGTCACTAAGTGGCTTTGAATGATTTGTGGTACTTGCATACCGATATTGCTTCTCTAACTTCGCTTTACTCCCTTTCCCTCTGATGTCAGCATGTGGCACAGGGGGTGGACACTCAGGTGGAATTTTGTATAAAAGGACTTAGAGGGAATTAAAGATTGTAATTTGGTTACCCCTGGGAGACTCTTCACATCTGTTTTCACAAATACTTACTGACAGAAGGGTGTTCTCCAAGTGGAGAGAGTTCGGTTGATGCCGAGTTCTTGCTTTGTCAACATTGTGGGGATTTGAACAGCAGCTGCTGGTTGTATTTGAGCCTGGAAGGAGGGGAGAGGAGCAGTGAGAACTCTGGGCTGGGAACTGCTGGGAAAAGCAATAATTTCTAAATCTCTCTCTAAAATGTGCTGGCTTTGCATTAGAGATGCTAACTCTGAAACATCTCCGTGCCTTCTTTCCCTTCCGTAATACTAACCCATTTCTGGGGCGCTGGGCACGGCTTCCTTCTCTCCCTCTCCCGTGATGCTTGTCAGTGCTTTTGCAGCCTCTGGCAGCTTCCCAGCCAGAGCAGATTCCCTGGCAACAGACTCCCCTCATGGCTCGTTTTATAAAGGGCTGATTGCTTTGATGGATGATAAGGCTGAGGAGAATGAAGGAGCAAGGGCTTTCTTTCTTTCTTTCTTTCTTTTTTCTTTTTTTAAGAAAAAAAAAGCCCCCTTCCTTGCTTCTGAAAGACACATTGTAAATAGAGTCAGTCCAAACCTCGCAAGTTTTTATCATGAGGGAGGCTGTCGGGGTGAGAGCTGTTCCTGTGGTGCTCTGTGTGTGATACTGCGGGTGGGAGCCGGAAACGTTAAGGGAGGAAAGGTTAGGAAATGAAAAGGAAAACAAGTAAAATCTTAGACTATGAGAGAAAATATAGTGCGTGGAGAAAGGAGGAAAATAATCAGTCAAGGGGGAAGACTGGAACAAAGAAGGAAAGAAGTTGGAAAGACGCGACGGGGCAAGAGAGAAACAAAAACGGACCGAAAGCAGGAGAGAGACGCTGAAGGGAAGTGCTGGAGGGAAGCAAGTCTGGTAAACCCCTGTGTGCACACTTGTCAGAAGAAGAGGGAAGAGCTGAAACAAGGCTGAAAAAAAAACTTAGAAAAGATAACTAATCTTAAAATTGAGCAATAAAAGAGTGAATCCAGTATGAAATGAATCATCAGCTGAGATGGGAAAACATCGAAAAACTAGCAAAGGACTAACTCCCTCCTGAAAATCTTACTTACAGCAATAGCTCGTGGACATGTCATCAGCACCCATCTTTCCTTGCCAAATTTTCAGTGGGTTCCAGTGAGATGGTTTGCTGCTCCTCATTACTGCTCGGGCTGGCTGGGCAGCAACAATTAGTTTCAAGGCAACTTTTGAAACCTGTTTTCATTCTGTATCAATTTGGAAACAAAATGTTTTGACTGTGTTTGAAAATTCATAATTGTCCTAATTGCATCTGGTTTTATGCCAAAATTCGAGCTTTAGGGATTCCACTTAGGGATGAAGGGGATTCAAGTACAAGTCTTCTCTCTGATACCATTTGGAGCTTTTAAAATTCTGATTGAAAATCAGAGCAGGGATGCACTAAACCCCAGGAGTGGGAAACTCTTTCTCTTTTCTTTTACCCCAACTTTGATGAAACCAGCAGGTTTCTGCACCTTGTTCGGTAAAATTTTTATTCTTTTTTTTTTTTTCCTCCCAAGAATGCTCTGACTACATATGATGATGGTTTGTATGTGTCTTTCAAAAGGTTTGTTATAGAAAACCTGTGCTGTTTGTTGACCTCCCTTCTCATCAGTCCAGCTTGTAGTCTAGGAACGGAGCTGGTACCTGGCAACACTGAATTGAATATGGATGTTTAGCTCTGTGCAGATATCTGTTTGAGCCTTAAAGGTTACGATTATATTCAGCTTGTGGAGATTTGCCTCAGTGCTCATAATTATTGCAGTTGAGCCTTAAAGGTTACGATTATATCCAACTTGTGGAGATTTGCCTCAGTGCTCATAATTATTGCAGACGCGGAAGGAAATACATATTTTGAATCAGTCCAGTGTTTCCTTCATTTGTGTGTATCGGCTGGACTCTGATGTCGGCAACTAGCTAAGCTTTGCTTACCTTAACAGTTATGCTGTTTATCAGCTATGCACATCGCAAGAACTCCAGTGCCATGTGAGCATCTCCTGTGGACTGTTTTTCACATCCTCCGGCTCTACAGAAACATAAAATGACATGTTCCCTCAGCGCACGTGTGATCTCTCAGCTGCATCGACGTCGCCTCGTTTCCTTGTTCGTTCCAACAAAACCGCCCGTAGGGGTGCGATTGCTCGGGGGCACGCAAGCGGCAGCTGAAGGGAGAGACCGCTACAGCTGTCTGGGCAGGAGCAGACCTGTGCTGTGTGCTTGTACGGAGCCCCCTCGGGCCCCAGTCTGGGCTAGCTCGCTACGTACACTGCCTTTTCCAGAGGCAATGCACAGCGTGTTAGCGCTGCTTTGGCAGGCTTCCCCCTTCAGGGGGTGAGGACCGCAGGACTGCCGTGGATTCAGGGTAACTCCAAGCGTCGAGTAATAGAGGTAATTCTGC
This sequence comes from Phaethon lepturus, assembly GCF_000687285.1. Classification (NCBI taxonomy): domain Eukaryota; kingdom Metazoa; phylum Chordata; class Aves; order Phaethontiformes; family Phaethontidae; genus Phaethon; species Phaethon lepturus. Next base: position 10,283 of record NW_010551942.1, read on the forward strand.
CCTCGGGACACCTTTTCCCTCCACACCTGTAGCTCTTGGTGGCATTCCCATCCCGTTCACACCTACTGCGACAGCGCAGACAAGAGCCCTTCAAAAACAATGCGTGAGGTCGTCTCTATTTCACGGCGATGTGTCTCTCTCTCCCTTTGACGCCGCTTGTTGCGCGCTCGGGCTCCACAGGCAGGC
>NW_010551943.1:0-215 GCF_000687285.1 Phaethon lepturus
GGGGCAGCCGCGGGGCGCGTGCCAAATTGCAGCGGCGCAGCGCGGGTGCGTGGGAGAACCGGAAGGATTTATAAGGAAATGGTTAATTTTAATACAATAAGCAAGAGCTCAGGGCTACCTGCAGCTTCCCGGCATAACCGTCGTGCCGCAGCTAAGAGGAGCTTGGGGAAGGCCTGTTGAAGGCCGTTGAGGGCTGGCAGGCGGGCGCAGCTGTA
>NW_010551943.1:246-7564 GCF_000687285.1 Phaethon lepturus
TAGTCACCATCAATAGCGGTTTTGTACAACACACAAGAGCGCCGAGTTTGAGAATGACAGAGGAATGCTTGCCAGAGAACGAATATAAATGTGCAAGTCCGCTGGGAAATTACAGACCTGATTAGTGCCCCGATTTCTACAGCTGCAGAGCTCTGAATCGACCTGCATCTTCCTGCGAGAAGTTGAGCTACTGTCAGGGCTGCTTTCGTTCCAAATAAGCAGCATTTCACCTCATTCTCTCCCCTCGTTTGTCAGCCCACAGCCCTGCCGAATGCTGCATCAATGCTGTTTGACCGCACAAGCCTACAGGCTCGCTGGGTAACGACAAGAACACCCTCGGAGGTGTTCTTGCTTGAAGACATCCCTGCCTTCCCTGCCACAAGGCGGTGGTGGAGCCCCCCCACCTAATCCTCTCACACAGATTGACCTGCTCACACCACAGTCCAGCGCATCAGCCTTAAATTAAACTTCTAAAACGCTTAAACCACCTGTTGCACTTTTCCGGGTGCTCACCATGGTGCAGACCACGCACACACATAAGCAAAGAGGCTTTAGGTCTTTAGGTAGTTGTTTATTGTTAAAGAGACCGTCTGTGTCAGCCTCAACAAGACGCTACACAGGCGTCCCCTCGCACTGCGCCTGCTGCTCCTTTGCAGCTCTCGCCCTTGCTTGCCAGTCTCTCCTCTTCTTCAGTCTCTCCGCTGCTTTCAGCTTCCGCGCCTCCTGAAAAACCTGCAGGAGGAGCAGATGGAGGTGAGGGGAGAGACAAAGCTGCCTGCTGCTGAGCAGAGCTGCTCCACCTCCACTGCTGGCTGCTGCACGCAGCACGGACCCATGGTCCTGCAGCAGAGACCAGGAGGCACGCCGTGCAGCAAGATCAACTCCTCCCCAGGCGCTTTCTCCAGGACTCCAGCCAGCCCTGTTTTCAGGGTACCATTCGGAGGTATTCCATTATATCTACCTAGTCTTTTGGTTATAATTTCATTGGACTGAAATTTAGTATTTACAGACTGAAGGCATGCCCAGCTTTTTGATTCTGCTCAGTTGTACTGAGATACATTGCACACAGCAGTTACTTAGAGCAAATGAAAGTAGACAGTGGGCATACCCACATTTCTGTTCCACAGCTGCCATCAAATTTCATTGTCTCACATATTAGCTCCCATACCAGGCTTTGAAAAAAAGCTGTTTTGAATCACACGTTTCTGAGCAAACTAGTAGCACAATCCGAAGTTCTCAAGCACAGCACATGCATCACTGCCCACTATGTACTTGTCTCTCATGGAGCGCTTTGCCGAGCTTATGCACCTCTACAGACATTGTCTCCTCAAATTCAAAGCATGGATTAAAAGGACATACCGATCAGTCTTTTCTAACTGTCTTAATTGTGCCCTTCTATAAAGAGACTTTCTTCTACTCCAGCTACGTGGCTGTCTGTCCAGATTGCTCCATACCTTGAGACAGAAAGCTTTCTTCACAAGCCAGCGCTTGGTGATCCTTCTGGAGTAGGGAGGGGGTAGGGTGTACTGGATATTCAGCTGCTTGCAGGTATTTTCAAAGGTATCGTAGCGAACACGGCGAAGATATGCAAGTAGTTTCTTCCGGCGATCTATAGCCATCAGCATGCGACGGCGGTTATTTTTATCCTGCAAAGGACTTCACGTTCACTAGAGTGCAGACAGATTATACTTCCATTCCAATAAATTACTTGAACTAGACCAGATTATGGCTGAAAGGAAACCATCAGGTTAAGGACAGTATCTTAGAACAATTTTTCTTGGCAGATACCGCAAGCACATTAGGTCACTACAAGGAGATCCGAGAAGACTTAATTTACTTTTCACTGACATTACTTTCTTCATTCTGTGCCTGCATGTTCCTCCCCCAACCCTGAAGACTCTTTTCAACTTGCAGTTTCAGACAGTGGCAAAAGTTGCAATGGCTTGGAGGCAGAGACCCTAGGGAAGGTCTACTGGCTAAAAACTCTGCTTCCCCTGAAACCTATTTTCCAGAAATAACATAAAAGCATTCACCTTTGTTTTTTCCAGAAATTAAATATGAAAATAAAATGTGACTTGGCTCTATCTGACCTTTTGAGTTGTTCTTTGGCAAAGAATATGCATAGCTTGAGCCATGCCATTCAGGGCAATCCCCATGGGAGAAATTTCCCTATCCTATACAAGCAATTTGTGTAAAAAGCAGGCTTCAAGTCATTTCAAAAGGTCTCTTCTGCTGAAACATTTGGTACAACTTCTGGCTTCTCATAAAAACTGAATTCTATTCTGTTTTACCCTTCAAGCTTTTATGATTAACAAATAATTCCGCACTTTTTTCAAATGCAGTTGATTAATCCATTTCCCACCTTTTGCACTGCATAAAGAATCTTTAATATACTTTGTTCATAAACTCACAGATGTGATGTTTCGAATTTGGGCTCTGAACCCAGGTAGTTTTAGGTAGGAAAGTGATCATCATGACATTAACACAATCCTGTCCGCTAAACATTTTCATAGGCGGAACAAAGAGAGAATACAGCTGAAGTGGTAACAGTAATTACATTGAAAACCAAGCAGTGAAGCCATCTCTGCAGCAAGGATAAATTTAGCCAGACTCTGTTCAAAGGTATCTGCTCAGCCATTTCCACCAATCCAGTAACAAAAAAGAGAACACACTCCACATTTCAGTCGGTGACAATGTAGCTGTGACCGAGCCAGCAGGTTCCCGGACTGGCACCAGGGAACAGTTATAACTATTTTATAAACCTTTTATAAGCCATAATCCCCAGCATTAAAATCCTTTTGTTCTACACTGAGAAAACAACCAGAACAGCTGCTGTCTCAGACATGTGGGCTCAGATTACTGATAGTTACCTTGGGATGCCTCTGAAGATGCTCCTCATAAGTGCGGATCTTGGCAGTCAACACAGCAGCTATAAAGAATAGACATAGGAAGCTGTGTGAGAGCAGCAGCTTTCCAGGGTGAGACAGTATCATTTGCATTCCCTTCAAATTGCCAGTTGAGGACTGCTGTTCTTATGGGTACCCACTGCACCACAGCAAGTATTACCGCACAGCCCTCTGAATAAGTGCGAAACAAACCACAAAATATAAACTACATAACCTGAGCCAGAACTATTACTATTATGAAGCTGCTTAATTAGAGGTTAAAATTTTAACAACAGATCATACGAATTTATCTGTAAAATGCCTCTTGCTCTTACTTAATTATTGGTGACTTTATGTCCATTTCACTTCACTTTGTTTAAGCTTTGGAGGAATGGACACAAATTAAGAGTTTCTTTCTAAGAGCAGCAGCCAGCTCTTTGTGATTTCAGGCTCTGGAGAAAGATGCTGGTGGCATCCTGAGAAACTGAAGGCCTTTGTTAATGATAAAGGAGTGCATCTTGCTCAATGGCAGGGTGGCCTTCTTCCCTGCACTGCCCCTACACTGTGCTTCGGCCAGAGCGCTCTGATGCAGAGGGAAATTTGGGTTCCATGGCTAAATCTAGTAGTTAATCGTAATAAATGCAATGCTTCGTGTCATATAAGCACTTCAAGAAGAGTAAGGCACATGCTGCCTTTGGAGGGTGGATACAGAGCAGGAATTTGGAAAGCACCGTGGCAGACATCTGCTAGTACGTGCATGCATTGCCTCTGCAATGTTCCCAAACCCTGAACAGGTCCTCCAGGGCATGCTGCAGGCTACCTACCTCTCAGGTGCTCTCCTGAAGAAGATTCTCCTAACTGATACAGGAAGCTTGATGTGCTGGGGTGGGAATAGCTGAATAAAAACAGGGATGTATCATCTGCCAACAATATCCTACTTTTTTTAACTTACCTTGCACCTCAAAGGAGCCGTTGTCATTGGGAGACCTCCTGACCTTCTCCACCAGCTGCTGTGTCTTTATTTTCATCTTCTCCTTCTGTGGATAACAGCAAAGAGCTTGTCACTTTCTCAGGAACACTAAAGGTCTGAGACACGCCAGATAAAGGCTTTGTAATTAATAGCTTTACTCAATATCCATCACAAGATGTGTAAAAAGTGCTGCAAAAAAGGACCGGCTGCTTGCAGGACAATGCTCAGAGTACAGCAGGGAATGAGCACAAAAAGATCTCAGCAGAACAAGACTTGCCATTGTCCAAACCAAGAGTCCAGGCACACCCTTCTTCTCAAGATTACAGAAGAAGGGTGTTGAAGAGGCCTCGCTGCTCTCACAAATGGCAGAGAGAACTGAAGTTGATCTCACATGGCAGCAGCCTTTACTTTTCGCATCTTTTTAAGCTTAAGTGGTAAGCAACAAGAAATGGTAAGTTCTTTGTGCTACCTTACAATTTTCTTACTTTGTTTTCTGGGCATGCAAAAAGTAAAAGTAATTTGAAGAACATCTGCTGTCCAGTGTATTATTTTCGGGAACACAGGCCAACCATCAGCAGTAACATAACACAGCTCTTCTCCCCTCTGATTGCCCAATACTTTCTTTTCTCACTTTAGTTTGCAGTTATTATCATGAAGAAGACTGCATGATAAATTTTAAGAGCATACAAGATTTACCACACTCACATATTTAACAGCCCCAGGTTTGCAGTCACTGAGCAACACTTCAAAGTAAAGTAAGTGAAGGACATTTAACAATATAGACATCTTACACAAATGTGCTCACTAAATCGTCCAGTTTTCTATGCAAGGAGAATGAAACTAACCTGGCTTGCCATTTCCAGTGACAACAGTCTTCTCACTACATCGTCAACACTGCAAAGAGATTGCAGATTAGTTTATAACCTAGAAATGAAGTACATTTAACGACAGAAATGAGGTTAGGTTTTCAGAATACATTAACTTTTCTCAATTTTTATTCTATAAATTTACAGCAACTTTCCTCCCCTCTCAAACCTGTCAGCCATAAACTGCTTTGTTCATTCCTAAGAAAAATCATGGTTGAGACTACAGAAGCATCAAGTAGTTTTGGTGCTGTGGGAAGCACTGTTATCTCAAATCATGATGAAGTCTTATAAATTCCAAAATCAACATTACGTGCAAACTGGGTGCTGAAGATTAACCCCCAAGTAGGTGGGCAAGGACAAAATAATTAATTTTAAGACCGGCTCCTTCAAAGATCTGTGAAAGTCTCAGTTACACCACTGGGGGCTCTCCATGCACCACTCATGAGCAGTTCTGGAATCAAAGCATAAACACGCTTAACTCCAGGTCCGAATTTCAGAAGCAGCCATTCATTTTGAGTTGTTTAACCACATGTCCTCTAGAACCTGGGTTCAAGACAAGCATAGATTATTTCTAATAAGACTATTTCTAGTATTTCAAGATTATTTCTTTTTTCTGTGGACTAGAAAGTCCACAGAAGATGTGGGCAACCAACACTTAATCTTACATTAAGTAAACAAAAAACTTACATAACCCTAATCAGTGACTGCTGCTGCAAATCTAACTTTCAAAACAACTTTGCAATTTTTGTGCTAAATTGCATACCAGCGACCACAGAGCATTAATTAATTACTGAGCAGGTGACAGCTTCCACACATTGTGGTTGTGTGTGTGTAAGATAAAAATCTCTAAAGAGAATAGTCATTCCCTTTCCCTCTATCATACCTATTTATTATTGGAACATTGGCATAATCTTTCTTCAGCATTGTGGGAGGAAGATCATCCAGATGGCTAGGGATGTCTACAAAGAGAAGATCAACATTTGAAGGAAGAACAGTACAAAGTCCGAGCTCTAAACATGCTTGCAAACTAGATTAGAGGAAACAAGTTGCAAAGAAAATAGACTGCATGCTCCAAACAAGAAGGAAGGACTTAAGAGATCAAGCTGAGATGGCAGGAATTGAGTGAATAAAATTGGGTCCAGTCTCTTGTCTTCAGCACTACAGATTACAACATGGTGTATAGTCCACTGAGATCAGTGATCTCTTGCTAATGACAATTGCTAATTTCCCACACATTTATAAACTAGTGAATTTTCTGAGTAACTTTTGAGCTTGCAAGAAATTATTTCTAGAAGCACAGAACCACAAAAAGGTTCACAAAGGCACCTTATGAAATTTCTAGTCCAATCTCCCCTTTAAAGCGGGAGTGCCACCATTTCTTTGTCTAGCAAAGCCTTGAAAACCTCCGAGGATGGATACTGCACAATGCCTCTGTGAAGCGTCTTCCCACGCTGCACTGCCTTCCCAGTGAATCCTTTTTCCTTTTGTGTCCAAGCAGAACATCTCCGAGCTGCTGTTTGGGACCACTGCCCCTCATTATATCATTTGGCACTACCAAGAAGAGTCTGGCTCCTTCACCCTTACAATTACCCATCAAGAAGCTGTAGGATTGCAGAATCCTGCAACAGGGATTATATTTCCTCTCTCTTCTCACGATGAGCTCTGCATCTTTAAAGTGAAATCTCCTAATTTCTCCAAATACCCTCTCTTCCTGCAGCATTAGGGTACAACTCGGATAATGTCAACAGTAAAACATTTTACCACGTGGTCCCATTAATCCTGACATACCTTTCTTCCTTCTTCTTACAGGTCTGGCGTAACATCTGGCTGTCTGAGTAAAAGGACTGCAAGCTTGATGGGAAAAAAAGATGTATCAGACTTGTGTGCACTTTTTTAGCTACGTACACATTAAATACTGCTCAGTCTGTACTAGAAAACTGGTCAGAGTACTTAGACTCCGAGGTGATCAGTGGCCAGCCTAGTCTTCTGTCCCAAAGGAATGTGGAATAGTTAAGTGCGGTTCTCATATGGGTGCTAAAACAAATGGGTGAAGCTGTGCTGCTGCAGGATGATCTGAACCCAAACGATGAGAAAAACAGAGCAGCAGGAAGAGATTACAGACACTGAGCAGAGACTGTGAGGGCTCCCCAGCTGAACTGTCTTCATTTAGAGGGCTTAAACTGATGAACTAACTCAAGTAATCTCACGTGCAAGTTAGACGGGCTGCTCTGCACCACCTCAGTGGCAGAGCGCAGAGGCAGCAAGACCCAGAGACAACCTTTGACTGGCACAGCTCGGTACAGATGCCAATATTCATCAGTAGCCTGAATTGAGCCGTTCTTTGACCTTTCAAGAATGAAGTCTTACATCTGCTCTTTCAAGGCTCAATGCCAATGGAATCAATACCCACTTCAGATTACTCACCCGTGCCTGAAACACGTTTTCAAGTACAGACTTTGCCAGTGCATGTACCGGCCTGCAAACAGAACTGGCCGAGAAGCACGTGAGCTCAGTGCTGGATCGGTAAGGCACCAGAGCTGTGCGCGGGCTGCCGGCGCAGGCGGCGAGTGCAGGGCTCTGCACGCCATCCCATGCTG
>NW_010551944.1:0-19201 GCF_000687285.1 Phaethon lepturus
CGTGCCCGCCCCCTGCCGCCCCGCGAGGGGTGTCTCACCGGTGCCGCGCTCTGGAGGGGATTAGCGGGGATTTGGAGGCGGAGATCTGCGCGCTCAGCCGAGGGGAGCTCCGGTCACGCTTCAGAAGGACCAGGACGCTATTGCTTGTCACTTGGCAGTGTATTTTTTTCTGCTCGCTTTCGGGGAAGAGCTGGGCTCGTATCCACTCCTCAACGTTTAGGAAATACATACTTACTGTGAGAGTGGTTCAGCCACCGCTCCCGAGGATGGACTTGCGAGCATAAAATTGAGCAATACATACTTCAGATGTTTTTATGTTGCTCAACGCTCTGGTGTTCTGTCGCAGGGCGGGAGGGATCAGACCTTGACAACCCTGTTACAAACGGCCCGATTCAGCCGAGTGCCGAGCCGGCTTGTCCTCGCGCTGCAGCGGGGCTCGCTGCCCCCGCGAAGCAACTGGGACCCGAGTGGGTGTGCGAACGTTCCTTTTTGAAGGCTTTTATGTGTCCTCTTGCCCTAAGCAATTTTTGGAATGAGAGTGACATAGTAAATGTAATATTAGTTTATCCTATTTTCTTATTACGACGGTTTATTGAAATACGGTTTTAATTTTGTTCTGTTGTGATCCGACCACAGGGGTCTAAATTCTGTGTCAGTGAGGTCATTGTAAATCTAGAATAACACCACCAGAATGACTCCATCATTTACATTCATCATTGTAAGATGTGTGTCATTTGTTTTTATTTGTTAAGAGGGAGGAGAAAAGTCTATTCATACAATGTGGTTGCTTTGCTGATAGCAAAAGGAACCAGCTGGGAAATTGCTTATAAAAATTAAAGGCATTTCTCAGACTCCTTCGAGTATAAGCAGAATATATTTAAAGCTTATTACTGATTAACACAGTGTGTGTCCCCTCACATTTTCATGCCTCTGTTCAAGATGATTTAGCGACCACAGAATGGAAAAAATGGAAGACAACACTATTTACACAGAAGTTATTTAGAAGCTACTGTGGTGTAGAACAGCAAATGGAAATGCACATTAGAAATTTATGAGGAATTCCTGTTTACTCATTATAGATACTTTCCAGCAATCACTTTTAAACTGCTGATTGTGCTGTCAAAGTGTATTGACAGACTCTCAAACACACACGTACACAAATCCATAGAGATGAGAATCCTTGAAGAAAAAAGCAGAAAACATCCTTTTGTATTGTAGGAAGGAATAAGATTTCTATACATTTCAGAAGGCTTCCTTCCATTTAATCTTACTGTAAAAAAAAAAACAAAAAACCAAAAACAATTCAGCCTCATTCCTCTGCACTCTTGTATGTCAAGTTTCCACTGACGTCAAAGGGAGTACCACATAAAGGACAAGTACAGGATTAAGCACGACACAATGTTTGGCATGGAAGGCTTCCTCAAAGATCTGCTTAGAGTTCTTACCGGGGAAATGAAGCCAGTCAGCAGCACCGCTGAGGGACTGGGATTAATTACACATATCTTCATTTTATTACATTATTTCTATCAGTAGGTATGCGGTACATGCTAAGCACACAGAGATACATACATCCACCCACAAATAGAAGGTCCATTGTTCTTAAAATCAAATACCCATTTTCCTTGATGATTCAGCAGTTAGTATTTGCAGGCTTGAGCCTGTGCCAAGAAGCTGCTACTGAGAGCCTGGCATTGACTCGGGATCGTCAGTTCCAGCCTCCTTTTCTGTCTCCTGCCTGCATCAGATTCCTCTAACCTGAGACTATGGTCTTATGGCAGAATGCAATGCCTCAAAGAAAGCAATACGCTAGCCTTGAGACGCTGTATACTGGAAACAGTCCAGTCCAGGTAATACTATGCACTGGTGAAGCTGCTTAGCAGTGACAAAAAGCAAGGCATGTTACAACAGTGAAAGGACATCAGCACGGTACCTGCACTAGCTCAAGCACCTCACATAAATCCATGCTACGCTCCATAAACCTGCCCCTTTCTGCCACAGTTCTGCTGGAATCGGTGGAATGACGCATACCAGTAAGGCCTACTTGCACATACAGAATGTGTAGGAGCAGTTCCTAAAGCAAATGTTCACAAATCCTGTGGTGACAGAAGCATTGTAAACACATTTCAAGCAATACAAATACAGGGAACAGATTAGATAATTAATGTAGCCATTTGATTACTCATGACTGTGACATTAACATTTTGGGTAGAAAAGATGCCAGTGTAATCTTGTCTCTCATTCCTGTCATTACTGGTACCACACACTGTGAGGGTTTTTAGAAACTAGTAAAACCAGATAGATACCTTTTTTCGTCTCTTCTCAATTTCTTAGAGTTAGATCATACCTGAGTATGTTAAACAAATATGTAATTCTAGGTTCAATGGTACTTTTGAACCGTATTCGTAGACACAAATAGAAGCAGCATCAGTAGTTTCAGTTATTGCAAACTGTTCGTTCACTCAGGTTACCTCCACACTGTTGATGGTACTCGTTCCTGGGCAAAGGACAAGGCAAAGCCTATGGGGCACTTAGGCCCCATTTGATTCCTGCTTTGAAAGCATATGTGTCATGGCATACTTGTTGACTCTGTGCATAAAGAAGGAAAGCATCCTGCTTGTATATGATTTATGAATCCTCCTGAAATATATTTTTATTATCATTATTATTATTTGTGAAGCACCACAAATGTCAGTACAGAGGGAAAAATGGCACAGATCCTTCCATATCAAAGGTTTTTTCTCCCTAGTAGTCAGTTGCTAACTACTTTGAGGAGACCCCACCTGGAGACCTGCGTCCAGTTCTGGAGCCCTCAGTGCAGGAAAGACATGGACCTGTTGGAGCGGGTCCGGAGGAGGGCCACAAAAATGATCAGAGAGGTGGAACACCTCTCCTGTGAGGATGGGCTGAAAGGATAGTGGTTGTTCAGCCTGGAGAAGAGAAGGCTCCAGCGAGACCTTACTGCAGCCTCCCAGTACTTAAAGGGGGCTTATCAGAAAGATGGGGACAGACTTTTCAGTAGGGCTTTTTGTGATAGGACAAGGGGTAACGGTTTTAAACTAAAAGAAGGTAGATTTAAACTAGATATAAGGAAGAAATTTTTCACAATGAGAATGGTGAAACACTGGCACAGGTTACCCAGAGAGGTGGTAGCTGCCCCATCCCTGGGAACATTCCAAGTCAGGTTGGAGGGGGCTCTGAGCAACCTGATCTAGTTGAAGATGTCCCTGCTGATTGCAGGGGGCTTGGACTAGATGGCCTTGAAAGGTCCCTTCTAACGCCAACTATTCTATGATGCTATGATTCTGGCTGAAGGAGGAGTGACATGTCAAAACATGCATCAACCTGCATGACAGTTTCAGTGGAAATGCAGGGAATGATCATGTTGTAAATCCATCTTTTAATATTCATAGTGGATTTTCTATTTGCAGTCAATTTTTTACATCTTCATCAGTGTTTCCATTCACTGCTGAGCAACATCCAGAAGAACCTGCAACATTCTGATTCATTCTAGCTATTCTGTGAAAGTTAAATACAATTATGAAAATAAAAACAGTTTTTGGTCCTTCAGTGAGGTTAGAACCCTTCCTTGTATGAAAAAAAGAGATGCTTTACTACTGATTTCTAATGAGAGAATCAGCAATGCAAGCTTCATGACACATCAGTGAAGTAGAAAAATCTTGCCTGCCTCTCTGCTGACTTCTGTCCATTACTGATACAGGCTGCTTTGAAATACACATTTTGATACTTTGAAATATATCATATTTAAGTAATCTGGTATGTAAAAATGAACAAGCTTGACTACACAAATAAGCTCAGTTTCCAGACTAAAGCTATCTGTCATGATTCAATGAAATTACACCCACATGATAAAGCCCCATGCAGTGTAAATCTGGTGTCAACATGGGCATTTTAGTCTTTGTTTTAGTTAAGTCCCGCAACTTTAGGGAAATATTTGTGTACACACATTCTCATTCCAGGCTAATGTATTGGTTTACTAACTGTATTCCATGATGTTTTGAATTGTCTCACAACCTTGCCTTTACTTGTCTCGTCTTTACAGCTCCCTGTTTATGTTCTAGTGTGCCTTCCCCTTTACACATGAATGTGTCAGTGGTCATCATCCTGACTTCTTACCTATGTATCTTTTTGCAAAAATGTTCCATTAGTCTTGCAGACTACCTTCTTGTGGCTTCTGCCATGTGGTGAGCTTGTAGCAACTCACACTGGAAGTCTGTTACCAGGACATCCAGAAGAGTATTGCAAGGCAACGGCAGCAGAAGCTCACCAGCATGGTGCAGTACAACATTGCACAAGCAAAGGATTTAGAAGTGGTTTATAAACTAACCAAAGCCATCAGATTCCAGCTGGTCAACAGGCAAGTCACCTCCTATTCCTCTGAGGACAAAATCTTAGCAAGAGATGCCAGCACTGTCTGGAAGATAAAGGAGATAATCCACATGGTCACTCTAGAGTTCCTGCCCACTAAGGTCAGCAAGTTAGAGATTTCACCTTTTAAAAGTTCCCAGCAGCCAAAAGGTTCTTGCTTCTGAGATCCTCAGTGAGTTCATCTGGCCCAGTGCAGAGTCCTCACATTGAGGAGGCTATGCAGAACACTGTAAGCAGTTAGCTTTTTAGGCAGAACAGATTCTGGAAATTCCAGCTTCATGTTATTCTCTATACCCAGCCTGCAGAGATGATAACACACTTGACATAGTGGTCAGCTGGGATTTTTGCACAGACAACTACATATAAATGACATGCCTTGTCTCAAGTAGAGAGAAGGAGGTTTCTGTCAGCAATTGATGTAGTCTGGGAATCCCAGACTTGCAGAGCTTTTCTCTGGCCACAGAATAATCAACCACAAGATGTAAGTGCCTCAGCAGCACTATCCCCTGGATTATAATCTGCATATGATCATCTTAGTCTTCTTTTCTCTCAGCTTTTTAGATACTCCTTGTGTTCCTAAAATAATAGATAATGGCTATCTGACATGTGAGCAATATTAGATGCTTCGCAGTCCAAATATCACAATGTGGTAACTGCTCAGAATTTACAGGAGCACTGGTCCTGCACAGGACTGTGAGATGTCTGTTGTGCGGCCATTTCAGGGGAAAACCCATTATGTGGAAATATGAACCATGCTGAGGTAACAAGTGGCTTTTTGCATGCACTTATGTCAAGCTGTTATTGCCAAACTCCTAATTCGATGTTTGCTTCTTCAAAATAAACCTGCTCATGTCACTAAAATCCTAAATTACATACATTACTCAGGATCTGGAGAATATGCTTACACTGAATGGAACGAAGAACAGAACCTAACCACAAGGGAGGATTTAGGTGGAGACAATGTAAATACCTAAGTCAAAATGTCATTAGATTATTACCTCTATACAGAACCCCAAAGCTGTGAACTTTTCAGCTGGTATCTGGACCAAAAAGTTACATCTGGTTAGAACATAAAACATTTTTATTGTACTGGTACACTGACTAAGTGTTGGTCCTGACGAAAATGAACAGACTGTCCTCTCCTCTAGTCAAAAATAGTTCAAATAGCACATAAGTGCTCATCGAATATTCCAGCTATAGGAACTCTTAAGTGAGTGCACCATGAGTTAGAAGGGAATTCTCAAAAGACAGAACAGAAAGTTCTCAAGGAAACTTTTGTATTTTTTCCAACAACAAAGGAAAAGGTGGGAAATCAGTTTTTGAAACTGAACTACAGAGGAAACAGAAACAAAAAGAGAGGAGTACCTGAGAATAAATGCTAAGAGCGCGCTGTGGGTAAAGGATCTAACCTCACCTCTAAGTACAGCTGAAAGAAATAATGGAAAATATGTTTTGTGAGAAAGTTTAGTGTTTACCTTCGTATTCAACTATTATCATACAGATGTTGATATACTTGAGCAATTTTATGTATGTGAGTAACTCCATTGGGTTCTCTGATAGTTTATTAACAATATCTGCCCTGCTAAATGTAAATCAACTACATCACCTGCACTTAAAAAGACCCCCAAACAACCACCATATCCCTTTCACCTTCACTGCAGGTAAAAATGTAAAATATAGGAAGAGATGAGATTTGAACTTCTGTGACAACTTCTTACCTTTATTTCGAATTTTAAAAAACACATTGTGAGGTGTTCTATTTTTGTTATTAGAGACCATGGCATACTCTGCTTTTGTTTGCTGAATGTGTAAATTGAAGACACAGAAAATGGTATTCAACCAGATAACCCTGTAATAAGCATTCTAAGATTTACTTTATGAGAGATCCTAGACTAAGCTTTTAATTTGAACACAGGAATGTTGCTTCTCAGGGTAGGAGAGAACAGTGACATGCTCCTCTTTTACTCTTTGAAAGAACTTTCTACCCCAGTTATAAACTGTCATGAAAATGCTCATGGATTGGGAAAAACAATACTGGGTACACAAAGGGACTATGACTGCTGTGTGTAGAGCAGTGACTGAGGAGAGGTTGCACAGGAGCTCTGTGAGTTGCCCAAAGTTAGGATGTGAGTTAGGATGGAAAGTCATAGCTTTCAGAAATGGCTTGTGCTTGCACAGAGATGGATGGTGGTTGGGCACCAGTGACTGCACTATGCAAAACTGCCAAGTGTCATGTCACAAGGTAATAAATACTCTATTGATTTTGTTAGTGTCTCTTGCTAGAGTTTCACATCCAGAGGAGCAGGAAATTGCAGAGCAAAACCTATAAATAACAACAGACCTTCACCTAGCTTTGTCCAAAAGCCAGTCACGTGAATCTGTAACTTTTGCCATTGGCGGCTGTAAGCAAGAATGATGGGTGCGAACTCTGGTCTTCGACCCAAAGCCTACAGCTGAGGCCTCTAATTCTAATGAAAAACTGAAAATTAGACTGGGCAATCCTTGAAGCTGTGTGAATCTGTCACCGAATTGCATGTGGTTTCAAAGTAGTAATGAAACCTGCCAAGGTCTGCAAATACTTCATAAATCAATGAAATAGCCATATAATACATACTTCTTTTTTATTTCCTGGAATAAAATTATAAATAATTAAGCTTTGTTTTGACAAAATGTTTGTTGATTTGTTTAAATTTCTGTCTAGGAGTAATTTATTATAAGATAGATATAAAGAGAAATCCATTTTGCCATATATTTCTGTGTCAAGCTGCCACTAAATGACAGCTGCTGCATTCCCAAGAAATTCTCTGATATGTTGAGTTATTGGGCAAAGGACCTTCAGGTTTTTTAAGGTAACAGGAACTAAACCTTAAGCTTGTGTCTCAGAACTAACCTTTCTGTCCCTATACTATTACCTGCTCATTCATGTTCTGCTTCCTGGGTAAAAAATTGACATTATTGTCCTACGTATGTCGGCACTGCATTAGATGCCTTACTCAGTAATAAGCAAGCAACCTACTGACTTCAGAAAGAATGCTTTGTACTTATATTTATGTACTGATTTTTGGATTATGAAGGCTACACAATCCAACAGGAAGTACAT
Source organism: Phaethon lepturus (assembly GCF_000687285.1). Taxonomy (NCBI): domain Eukaryota; kingdom Metazoa; phylum Chordata; class Aves; order Phaethontiformes; family Phaethontidae; genus Phaethon; species Phaethon lepturus. The sequence continues at coordinate 7,487 of NW_010551944.1, forward strand.
GTCATCACAGGCTAGTTTTGTTTGTATTTCCTCTCCTCCACTTTATCTTCCTTTCTCTCATTTCAGAAATGTATGAGACATAGACATGCACACGCACACACAGAGACATAACTTTTCAGCTTGTTGTATGATTCCCATGTTGGGCTTTTTTTTACTCTGTTTTAGGGAAGGGAGAGTTACACTGCATTCAGCAGTGATGAACAGTGACTTCACTCATGAAAAATGAACATAAACTCACCTGCTTAATTTTTAGCTCTCCTTTTTTGGTAAGATACTTCAGTATCTGGCAATGGAAAATTTGATATTGGAAAATCTGGCAGTGAAATTTTGTTGATCTAAAACTAAATTCTATCCACTGAAATTGAAAAAGGAAAGCTCATTATGGGTACTATGTATGGTTAAGGCTTTGTATTTACTCAGCCAAGGTTTAAGCCTAAATTGGTGGTTTTAAATAGCTTAGTACAACAGCTGCTATCCATGTCACAAAGTTCAAATCAGTTCAACCTTTTCACTGGCACATGGAATCAAAGCAAATTGTAAGACCAGGCTTGTAGGGCTAGATAACTGTTTTCAGCACAGACTGTGAAAAAGTAAATCAAAGGTGCTTCCAAGTCAGTTTTCTGCATTTTGACCCATGGGGCTGCTGATGGATCCCTCATCCACTGACACAAAGTACCAGGATGACTATTTCAGGTATGATCTCTCTCAAACAGTTTAAGTTGGGAGTAATACTTCATCTCCTACTCAGCTCAGAGCATGATCCCAGAATGTCCTCTGCAGATTTGGGGCTGAGGTGGTGTGAAAAGAAAAAGCAGTTCAGAGCTGGCTGAACCAGTTTTCAGTCATTTCTCTAACAGCTGGCAGGAAGTTATTGAAAAATGCAGTCCCTGTGAGTGGATAACATCACTGCTTAAACTAGCTATGTTTAAGGCTCTGTGTTGGAATATATACTGTCTGCACTCCACTCTATTCCTTTCTGTGAAAATCTTCTATGTGCTCATCCATCCTAGAGACCAGTGATGTAGATTTCACATGACATCTCTTCTACTTGCTTAGGATGAAGGTCACTGGGTGGTTACATTGCAAACAGCCAGCCTAACTAAAGATATTAGAGTGTCACTCTGCAACACTCCCCGCAAATGATTAAAACACACTAGTGGAAGAAGTTAGCTTTGCCATAGGTTTTCTGTAGAAAAGATGGCTTTAGGTAAAGTGAAGTTGGCTACCTGCTGCTATCAGCAGAAAATGGTAATTCTCTCCAGAAACAAGCAGTGGGATTACAACATTTTCAAACAGCATAGGAAAATGTAGAAAAAACCAATTTCTCACAGCATATCATTTTTTAAGCATTTTAAGATGTTTACTTCAGGTATGTGAGTTAATACTCATTAAAATTAATGAAAAGATTAATGTTAGAAACTTGTAAGAGTTTCAGACACTTTACAAAGTCAGGGAGTGTAAACTGCTTCTACGAAGTTCCTCTTGTTCTTCATATCTGTACAAACCATACATTTTTATTTTTCAGAAGAAGTAGAATATGGACAAAAATTAAGAATTACTACAAAATTCATCTCTGATTTACACCCAGTATTTGTAGGTGGAATGCAAGGACTTGGTCTTCTAGAAGAATGAATACAAAGTAGAGGTTTTGAATTTGGATTGATCTAAACTAATCAAAATTGGAAGTTATAATGTTATCTGAATAGTTCTAATTTATCATATTCTGATTTATGACATACCTCACAAAACAGACTTTTTCAATTCAGAAATCAAAGTTCAGTAATGTAAATACTATTTTCATATTTCATCATTTTAAATGGTATTTCTCACATGCAGCTCTGAAAATTTCTATTCAGTAAGCATTAGAATTATTCAATCTTCTTAAGGACTCTGATCGGATTAGTATTCTCCAGGATTGATACACTACACAAAACTGGTTTGATAATGCAGCTTGTTGTAAAAAGCCTTTCAAAATGTGCAAATAACTGTACATTGTGTACCAAATTGTCTGCTATTACAGATATCAACTGCAAATAAATGATGAGCAGCCATCACCTATTTTGTATCAAAACATTACAAAAACTACGTTTGCCTTTAAATTACAAGTATCTTTTTATATTGGACTAGCAGCAGGATAGAAACTCTTTTCCACTACTTGTTTTGACCTGAATATTCTTCAAAGAACGGAACTCAAACTGAATTCTGACTGTAGGAATTAATTACATCTCATTGCCAGAGTTCAGAGGAGAAATAGTCCCGATCCCCTGAATGAAAACATACAGATTTCTCAGAAATAGATACTAGCACTGAGAACAGCTGTACCTTCACCTTTGTGGTCTTGATGCTTACAAATCTGATTTCCACATTTCATTCCATTATCAAGAACATGGCTTTTGGTAGTCATGGTTTTGTCTGTCAGCAATTCCCTGGGAAACAGGCTTGGCTGACCAGTTAAACTATGTATGTGACACTGTCAGAATGTGCAGCTGACATTTTTTTAAGTAAGTTTAACATGCAAATTGTTGGTTACAAAAATGGTGAAAAAAACCTATATAATAATTTCACAGCAGTGAAGACACTTAGTACAGTGATTTACTAACCCAGAAAAAGGTCCATGATAGTACTTTATAAGCCATTATCGCTCTTTCAGCATCAGTGAAGTGTTGCGATTGCCAGTGCTAGGGAGAAATCCTGTAGAAAGAAATGAAGGCAGAAGGGCAGTAATGCAAGGATAAAGCTGTGTACAGCCAGCCTTGAATACAGGGTGCTATAATAAAGTTAATAAAAACATCACAGCACTGTGTCGTAACTTCACATATAACTTTGTATCATGAATTAGGACTACTGAGCAACCTTCTACAATGGGAAAGAATTAAAAATAGCTTATTTTCCTAGAAGATATCACATGCTGTGTCTGCTGAATCCTGCCTTGCTGTGGTCAAAACCAAGCATTATGGCAGTCAATTACAGCTACTGTTTGAAATTTCTATACACAGAGGAGAAAATTACAAAACTGCCTTCCAGAATTCAAAGTAACACTGCAGGGCAACTGACGTAGCCACTGCACTGAATAAAAATACCTAGTGAGGTTGACCGTGCAAAGTCATACAGGCTATGCTTTATTTGAAGAAAGTGCTCAGGTGAGGCTTGTCATTTAGTGTGGGAATGGTTTTACAATATGAAGTGGAAGCATCCAAGCTGATTTACTGGCAGTAATAAGACCAGTCAGCTTCTGTTTGAAAAGGAAAGAAGCACTCCTCAGACTGCGTTGTCTTAGTCAGACATACCTGCTGACAGACTGGGTTAAAGTCAATTTGTCAATGAATCCAGATCAAGTTGTATGAGATGAAAGATCTCTGTGGTAGAGCACCAGTGTTACTGTATTCATATGCTGCCAATACTTATTTTAAGAAATCAAAAAGCAGTTTTCAGGAAGACAATAGAACAATTACCATAACATTTATCATTTACAAAGGCAGGAAAAGGAAGAAGTAAAACCTAGGCTTTTACATAGATTCCATGAGCTTATTAAAACCTCTGATGCAATCAGAAACACAGACTCTGAAGATTCTTGGAAAGTGTCTCTTATCCAAGAGCAGCTATTAATTTGGAAACATCTCCATGATGAGATGCAAGGTAAAGATCAGGCAAACCTTAAGCACTTCATTGTTATAAGGAACATCAGAAGAGGATGCATCTTAGAGCGTGTCCTGTTCGTCCTGCTTAGGACATGAGGTATGATGATCTGTAACCTCCAAAATAGGTCCTCAGACTCAATTCAGACTGCAAAAGTTTGGGTTTTTTCATACAGTTTTGTAGAGAGATGAATAGGAACTGTTCATGCTAATGATTTACTTATTGATGGCCTACTCGGAGCAACATTTTAGGCCTATACTTGCTTTAGTATACCTCTGAACAAATTGCTAAGACTGTTTCTCAGAAAGTTCTGGAAAAGAGTCTACCTCTCTTTTTGTATCCATCAATAGAAATTAATTTTAAGCCATTAATGAGTTCAGTTAATTTACAAGCACCTTGAATGACAATGTCATTAGAGATACACAAGCAATCTGCAAAAGGAAAGAACCAGCATTCCTGGCAAACACAGTGAATATATGGTCAACACAAGATCAAGCTCTCTACTAGACTAAAGCTGTACCAAGCTATTATACCTACCTCTCTGCCAGACAAGTATGAAAACAGGCTATTTAACAGAAGATTATTTTTTTCACAACCAACATGGGCTAATTTATCAGGTGATATAACAAGTTGATCTATGATGTAGTCTTGCAGCATACTAGCTGCGTTGTCATCAAGACATTATTGATAATAGTTCCACCATGACAGGCAAAACACATAACACATTTTGATGCTTGAATGACTAAGCAGCTCTTGTTAAGGAAAGTAAGAATGTGAAAAGAAGATCTGTAGCTGATAAGAAAGAGCTCCAAGAATCTGTGAGCCACAACCCAAAGTTTCATTTGACTGGTCACGAGATATGTATCAGATCCTTTCAAAAGCTGAGGGAAGGAAGACTTCTGGGGGGATAGTTCACATATGACAGCAGCTTCTCACTGTGGACAGGGCCAGGCTGTGCTTGCTGCACGCACACCAAGTGCTGTGTGACTAGCGGGATTCATGTGCTTGTATTAGCTCACTTCTCCCCACAGCTAGAGGCTACTCATCAGATTTTATGCTAGCGTAGACTCATTGCCAGTCGAATGGCACACCCCTCGAGCATGGAAGCTGTGCTTGAATTGCTTGCAGGTTACAAGGAACTTACATGCCAAAGTATAGCCAACTCTATCCTGAAAGACACATTTGACTAGGTGCAGTTAACATCAATTCGTATCAATTATTTGCTGCTCAGAGTAATGGAGACTAGGATGAGGCAAAAGCCCCTCTGAGCAGGAACAGCTTGCTTTTGGACTGGAAAGCACACAAGAAAAAGGACTGATCAATAGTATCAGCAGAAACAACAGCTGCAAACAGAAGAGCTCTGAACTCCGTTGCAAGTTGTGCAATATGGGGTGTTGATTGCATATAAACCTGCACAGTCATTTGTACACTCACTGACCTTGTTAACTCACCCTCTCTGCTTCATGATCATTCTTTACAAGTGATGTACAACAACAGTCTGACATTTCTCCACAATAAGGGTTCTGGGGAAAAGGTTACCTAGGGTCCACTGTGTAATTAAACTATTCCAGACCTCGGACGCTACTCCTAAACTGGAAGATACTCTGGACAGTAACTATATGGTGCTTCACTAACAAATTAGCATTTTGTCAAATTGTATAATTGGCCTAGTTACAATAATATTCCAGTGGCAGCATCGCACCTACACAAATAGTGAACTGTCTTTATTGTTACTTGTAGAAGAATCTGTAATTGCACTAACCAAAGAATTGCAATACTGCTAAGTTGAGAATCCATTAATTTTTTTAATATGTCTATTATATAATGAAAATATGCTCTATACTGTATTAAGGGCGAAAACATACAGTGACATTTCAAAGCCTAAACAATCTTATATACAAGGTGTTTTAAGACTACTTTTAAAATAATTTTATCAGAATAAACTTAAATTTAAATGAGGTTTAATTGAACATTCTCTGAACTTTCTGCTTGAATATATTTTTGTGCATAATCTGTATAGTTTTTGCCAATAAACTCCTTTAGCTGATAACCAAACTTAATTTTCTCTGAAAGAATCACCCATCTCCTTTCCAGGAGTACAACCTACACCACCTTTAAATCCCTCCCACTTCTGTGTTTGACTCTGCCTTATGCAAGAACAAGGTAGTGGGTGTGGATAGCTCAGAATTAGGTATATGGGATATTCATATCTTGGTCTTTGTTAAGATTGTAGGCACTGAATGTTGTTGGCACTTGAAAAGTAGATTTTATTCAATGGTTTGAGTGTAGGCATTTCATATAATTTGTGTCCTCTTGCTTGGTGGAGTTAGGAAAAGTGACCCTAACTTATGTTGCCAGCCTTAGGTTTGGTCAGAACCGAGACAGGACTCAGGAAAGGAATTGATATTATCAAAGTCTATCTGCTCTACCTGTTCTACAGCCTGTGTATTAATATTTCAATGCCAGCATCAAACCCATATAAATGTTATGCTGTATTTATCCATCATTACATACCAGGAAGAGTTTATATAATGGCAGCAACACATGACTGCAATGACCTAATTAAAAAGGAATTATTTTTCCTTAAGAAGATGGATAAGAGACAACAGAGTATCCTTTAGTGTTAATAAAATATTAAACAAACTTGACTGCATGGGATTTGGTTCTGAAATAAATTAAATATTTTGTTTGATTACAAAGCATGTAATAGCTTTTGGATGTGGTATTGATATGAGACATCTTCTATTCTATGTTACTATTTATACAAAGGATGAGCAGGGGTTCTAGCTTAAGTGTCAATATAAAAGTCAAGATGATTAAGGTAATAGCATAGACACACAATATAACATTTACTACCTTTCCTCCTTACTGGTTCTTACTTTACTTTCCAGGATTCATGAACTACCAGCTTTCTCATAATACACGCTGGTACTAGTATTTCATGTTTTCCATTAGTATTGTCTTTCAATTCAAGTTTCTTCTACTTACAAATTATGGTTACTCCAGTAAACATTTTTCAAAAAAAATCACACATTTCTTCTGAAGCATCTCAGTCTCTTGATTCAATCTTTCTGAATTCTTGATGTGTTTTATCCTCATTCTACAATCTAAAAGGGCCAGTTTTGGAGAAGACATTCATCTTTCTCCAAATTCTCCACTACATTATTTCTCCCTTAAGAATGCCTCTCTTTCCTTTCCCACTTTGACTCTCCTGTGGCTAATTCATCCAAATCGTTCAGCCCTTTTGTCTCTGTTTTTCTGCAAACATTCATCTTGCTCTGTTCTTCACTGTGATTTGATGAATTTCTGATAATATCAGTTCATGCCTTACTTTTCAAGCATTTTAGCTCGGCTTTTGATCTTCCTGGCTGTTTCCCAGAGAGGTTAGTTAGAACTAAATGTGCTTTTGTACCTCATTTGTCCCTTACATTTTCCGTTACATGTAGCTTTTGAATCTTCTGAGAGGACATCTAAACTCTTCAAATAAAAGACTTGTCTACACTCCAAGCATTTTTCCTTTTAAGTGACATCTATACTCCATTCCCTCAACTAAGATTTCAAAGCCTTTATATGTCTACAATGATAGCAGCCTGAGTTAGCAGACTTACCTTATAGGATAATAAGACCTGGATTAACAAAATAGTCTTATGAGAATATATCTGAGTTAGATAGCTAAAACCTGCATTTTTCCCCTATAATTTCTCAGGTTAAATGTAACAGAGCAAGGAGTAACCAAGATCAGGCAGAGCTGTCCATGACGAGAACTGTTCACATTTCTATCTCCTCCAGGCCTTGTACAAAGTGGCTATTCATTTTCCCCCACACTTCTCTGTTTTCTGAAAACTGTATAGCCATCCCATACTGGTAGTTAATCTTCATCTTCCTCAAAGACTTTAATCATTAATATTAATTCTTACCCTCTCAAATCAAGGAAGGCTCACAGAATCACAGAATCGCAGAATCAATAAGGTTGGAAAAGACCTTTAACATCATCAAGTCCAATCATCAACCCAACACCATCATGCTCACTAAACCATATCCTGAAGCGCTATGTCCACACGTTTTTTGAACACTTCCAGTGATAGTGACTCCACCACCTCCCTGGGCAGCCTGTTCCAATGTTTGGTCACGCTCTCAGTAAAGAAATTTTTCCTAACATCGAGTCTAAACCTCCCTTGGCGCAACTTGAGGCCATTGACTTGAGCCTCATTGACAGTGGAAGTATGCCAGACTTCTTGTAGGTAGATGGAAAGAACAGCCCTGGAAGGATGATGTTAACAGAAGCTCCAGGCATCATTGTGCCATGATTTTGCTATACCAGGTGCAGTTGAGATCGTACAGGTTGCTCTATCAATGACATTAGCAGATCAACATGCAGCAGTGTGAAGCTAAGAACATCAGTTAAATGTTTGTCTCTTACACACATCATGTGCCATACTACAGATTTGCAGTAAGGTCCTACCAAGTGCATGGAGCACAAAACTCTCTCAGTGACTATCTCACTATCACTCTCTGGAAAGTCTGATTTACAAGAAGAGGATGTTTCTCAACGGTCATGTGAGAACAGTGTTCATCTAACCAGGAACAATATGCTTAGTAACTTTTTTCCAGCATTCTGCTTCAAAATGAGTATCTTACAATTTTGAGGGAGAAGACTGAAATTAGAGATTATCTGGGAGAGGAAGCAGCACAGGACTGGGAAAACTCCATAAGTTCCAGTGTTATGGAATCAAGACTCCTGCTTTCCAACTAAAGTTGCCTGTTATTTGTGTACAAAAGGTTTTGACACAAAAAGGGATGAGAGCATAGTTAATGGCTATTTTCATGAAGGTTATTGTTTCCCATATGGAACACTCAGTTTTAGCTAAAAGGAAAAGGCAGCTAAGCACCTTCCCATACTTCTTTTCTTTTCCTTACCCTGCTGATTACCCCTAAGCTACATACTTTCCCACAAGAAAATGAAAGTGAAAAAAAATTCAGAACCCAAGTCCTTCCCTCATTATAAGACCACTGCATTATAATGCTACTGTTGCAATTTTACATTAATAAACACTTTGCAGGTGAAGACAATCATTTTCCAAAACTGGTTAGAGCCAGCAGGTACAGAAAAACCCAGACTATGACATGTATGTCTGTTTAACGTGTCAGTTTTCAGTCCTATAGTTATCAGGCATCACTGGCTTGGGCTGCATGGAAAATGTCCAGAAAGACAGTATGAGTAGAAGCAAGATAGTACCGTACTGTTAAAGTCATAAATCACTACAGCTGAAACACTCAGACCCGGGTACTACAGTCTGCAGGTTTCACTCCTTGTTCTTGTTTGCAGGCTGTCCTGGTTTTGACTGGGATAGAGTTAATTTTCTTCCTAATAGCTGTTATACTGGTTTGTACAGGTGGGGAGCTGAACATATCCAAGCACCGTGGCTTTTCAGCCCTAAGACCACTTCAGACCGTACAGACATTATCACATATTGCAAAGTGCAGGACTTGAACACCCCTGGAGTTGCTGGGTAACCAGAAATTCCAGGCATTTGGGGAAGGCAGGTACAAACTGCAAAACAATAAGCTCATGTGCTCAAGCCCCTGCTGTGCTATACAAGGTGTGCTAAACATTTTATCGGGGAAAAAAAAAAAGGGCGGCTCTGCGGACAGCAACTAATTATTGCTCTTATGTAACTGCTATTACACAGGCTGCCTGCAAGCCTTTGTTGAACCTCAGTTTCATGAATTTAGGGTTCATTGTTTCATTTTTTAAATTATTAGTATGTCCTGATCTGCTTGTATTATTTCACTGGCTACTCTTGCCATACTTACTTGATTAATATATTTTTTATTCTTTTATAGTTTTAAGCTTATGAAGAAATAAATATCAATACTTGAGGATAAGGGTTTCATAAAAATTTAGGGAAACATCAGTGCCTTGGAATATAAATTTAGAGGTACCTCCATTACACAAAGTTTGTAAGAGAATTCAACACAAATTGATGGGAACAGAAAAAAAAACAATATGCACATACAAAAAGCAATAAAGTCTTTTTTCCATAAGAATGTAAAGACATGTCTAGTCACAGCTACAGTAGCTCCATTGTCCAGGCTTCCTACATAACTTGAAAACTAAGCAACATACAGAGAAAATTATGTATCAGATGTCCATTGTCAATACAAGCATATCTTTGCATTCAGTCACTCACAGACTTCACCTTGTGATGACACCTTTTATGTTCCATGTCTCTGTTTCTTGATCATTAACAAGTGTTGAATTGTATAGGCTATCTTGGGTGCACTCTCAAAAACTATTGCTGTACAGACCCTATCAGATCAGATTATCCCAAAATAACAGAGCGTAGTTTCTCTTCTCATAAACAAGGAAAGGAGAAACAGCGATAATAAGCTCAATGTCACAGATTTAGGGGAGATAAGGAAGACATCATGTGGGTTAAAAAGTCATCCCCAAGAAAACATGCTATATAAAAATAGGCATTAAATGCAACAGTTCTAGAAAAGAGCTCCAACTCAAGTTCTATGGCTTGTTAACAATTGCTCTTGATGACAGAAAAAAGCTGTGACTTGGCCAGCCCTGGGTGCAGTCTGGCTCGATCCGGTTTTCCTTCCGCCTGTCCTGAGAGACCTTGCAAATGAATGCAGGGTTGAACATTTCTCCCTTGGCTTTCAAAGGTCCCATGAGGACAGCTTCTGTAATCACCTGCCACTGCTGCTGGAGTCTGCCAGGGAGCCACTGGAGGGAACTCTTCCTACAGCTTTACTAGGGGCACTCCTCAATTTAGAACAAGTTTAAACCAATCTATATTATGCAAAGAAGATGTTGATGCAGAATTATCCCTGAAGTTATAGAAAATATGGCCTACCTAACAGAAATTGTTCATCCACTATTTGGGGATTCATCTTGATTCCTTTTTCTTTCTTTAGATAGTTAAAGATGAAAGGGTTTAGACACATGTGACAGATACAACTGTCTCTACTCCTTCAAACACAGCAGAACATACCATATCAGACCACTGCCTCTGTAAGCTTGGCTGTACCTACAGCATAAGGTTCAGAACCACTGCAAGTCCATGAGGTTTTGGCCCTTCAACCTGTACCAGAAAAGGTTTAATAGCTCTTCTGCTGATTAAGGCTCTACATTTTAACCCCTGCCATCTAACAACAGTGAGACTTTCTCCTGCCGCTGACAGGGTTTATAAGGTTTGTTTCTGGTTTCATCATGGAAATTCAATAACTTAGATAGAGTATGCATAGCACAGGGCATACAGTTTAGGAGAGAGCATCTGAAGGGCTATAGGAAAACACAATAGAGCTGACCCAAGAAGACCCCAAAACAATGGAGCTCAAAACCACAGCATATTTGGAAGGCACAAGCTCAGCTGCATTTACCTGTGTGCTGGCTTTATTATTACTGTTGTTCAGGTGTGCATATAAACGTGGTTTATCTTCTGTCTCTATTGCAGTGGGTCTTGTGACTGTATGGAGTTGCATCAATGATGACACCTCTATAGCGAGAAGAAGTTTCTCTGAAAAGAGGAGGCAAAGGACTACATTTGTGCAACTAAATCCAACTTGCTTATAGAGGGGGGAAGAAAGATTGTATCAAACATAAACACATTGCAAAAGCCTGTACACATCCCCTGCAATTTCCTCCATAGTGAGTTCAAATCCCCATTAATCTGCTCCCTGCTTTCAGCTCACAACCCGATTACATGTCCCCGTTCCCCACATTTCTCAGCCTGTACGCTCGGCTGTGCTGCGCTGGATGCTCAGTCCAGCACGGCCAGAGCTCACTCTGCTCCCCAGACTGGGCCGGCGGGAGACAGCAGAGCCCATGCCTCAGGTAACCCCATAACAGGAACTGATAAAAGTGCGGGATGCAAAGCATGCTTGCGCCTAAATCTGCCAATCCCTGCATTCCCTTCTCCGTATAAATGAAAATACACTATTGCAGCAGGCAACTGGGGCTGCTTACAGTAGAGTCAGGAGCGCTGTCACAGGCAAGGCAGACTAATCGCGGCGTTCACTGTAACTCCTAAGCTAAGGCTGCCTGTGCGCGCCGGCCCCGACGGCCCG
>NW_010551946.1:0-236 GCF_000687285.1 Phaethon lepturus
GCCCGCCCAGCGGCGCCTTCCCGCCGGCCGCCGCGCCGTGATGGAGACCGGGGGGCCGGGGCGAGTTCGCCGCAGGGGGAACAATATCTCGGCTTCTGCTGTGTAGCGGGGGCTATTTGCAATGCAAATGCACCCGGGGATTCCTTCACTGAAGCGGTGGTTATCAGCCGCGGGCTCAGCTGGGTGACGAGCCCGGAGGTCACTGTCCTGGCTGGGGAAAGAAGCTGCTGGCCGGG
>NW_010551946.1:267-24319 GCF_000687285.1 Phaethon lepturus
GGAGGCATCATTAAAGCCGCCCGCCCCGCGAAGGCGGTTTTCTCAGCACCGCTGCTGACTCGGAGCGTGACATTTGCATCTGAAAAGTGGGTTTTGTTTACCTTTTCTTAGCGCTCTAAATGACAAGTTATTGCGCTCAATTTTGTGAGCCTTAAATTAACGCGGGACTGTCGTTACAAGTGCAAATTGTGACTGTTTCCGAGCAAATTTTTCTTTTAGATGCAAGGCAGAATTTTTTCTTCGTGCAACTTTCTTGTTTGAAATTGTTGCTCTCCGTAAGGCAGCAGAGAAGTGCGTGTTAGCCAATAACGTTGTGTGTGTTGCTAACTGATAGCCACAGGCAAGGATTAATCGGTTCCCAAATCATTCTAAAGAGCCAGTTTACCTCATCAACCTGATAGAGGATATTAGTAAAGCAAAATGCTTAATCGCTTCAGTTAACAACAACAACAACAAAAAAGGAGCTTGATTTGGATTCTTTTAATTGCTCCAGTTTTAATTTTCCACGTTTCTGTCTGATGCAGTCCCAAGAGACATCTCCTCGGACAGTCTCTTTTCTTCTCAATCAAGACAGGGCCTCTTTCTCTGGGAGTTCTCACTGATATCTTTAATTGCGGACATTATTCCCCTGCACGTGACTCTTACATCAAAACCTTTTTTCCAACTCCAAATCCCAGCCATTCACTCCCAGCCTCATCACAGTCCTTGGTGGTTACGTGTTCCCAGGCCTGAATCTTTTCTGGAAATGTCTTCATCTTTCCCAAGTTTGACTCCACTCTCTCTCTGTTGAATTACCTCCTTGTGCAAGAGATGTTGCTCGGGCACACAAGACCCTGAACTTTTCCCTTTCCTGAAAAATTGTCTGTTACTTCCTCTGAAACATCATTAGAATATGCTTTTTATTTTAATACCCATCGATGACAATTTTTTTTCTGTGCATTTTTGCCCAACGCAGTGTTAGCGGTTGCTTTCATGCCCTCACAGTGCGGGGGTCCAGACTGCCCTCCCACTTCAGCACACCCGTATTTACTTCTGCTGATTTGGACGCAAGTCGCTCCTCCAGCTTTCGGCTGCTTTGTGGCCTGGGGTGGGATCCAAGCAAGAACTTTCAAAGCCAGGGACGGGAAACCCAGCGTCGGGCACCTCGGCTTCCACAGCACCTCAGGCGGGCAATCCAATACGTGGCCATTAAACCGTGCAGAAGGAGCTGGGGTGCCCCGTTCAGCGTACGCGCGTCGTTATATTGTCACCAGCACCCCAGGGCTCTCTGCCTGGACAGGCAGTGTGAGTGGATTAATTGAAAATGTGCTGGGCTAGCTCTTTACATTCAACTGTGAAAATGCTCAAGGAGAGAAATTCATATAACCAGCCTTTGCTCCACTAACAGTTCCCAGTTCTGAATGGTTTCCAGCCCAAGGACTGATCAAGCTTACCCTCAAGTTTCTTTTCAAGCTCAAAAAAAAGAAAAAAAAAAAAAAAAGCCAATTTGTGTTTGACAATTTGCCAGGCTCTATTGGAGTGCCTTGGGAGTTTCAGGTGCTGGGTAGCGCTGGCGAAGGTATGGCCAACAGCCATCCAGGCTCCTCCAAACTTCTAATTTTGCAGGGACATCTCAAGCTAACAAGCTGTCAGCTGAGTGCCTTCGCACTCAAGGCAGCCGTGGGCTGAGCTCCTGTTTCTTTATACCTATTCCAGCAACTTCTGGGTTTTGCAATAAGCGTCTGCAAATCCAATTAGCGTCTTTCTTTGTGGCACCGTATGCTGGCAGAGATCTGCTGTGTTGCTGCCATCTACAGTAGGGCCAGTGCCAATGGATAAGAAACAGCTCTTATTTGCATATTCAAATATGCAAATGAACGATGACAGCTCTCTTTAATTTTTGTTTGGGCTTTTTATTTTTCTTTCCAGAGTCTTGCTTCAAAGATCCTTGTCTTGGACTGAAAGGTGTGTGTTTAATCTGGCTTGGCCCATGGTAGGGAACTATGCCAAGGACTGGTTCTGTCCCTGACAGATGGGGATGGTGGAAAATAAAGTAGAAAAAAGACTTTGCACTGCAGTAGTCCATGTCTTGGCCAGGTAAACCCAGGGACGGGAAAGATTTCTGGGGTGTTTCCCCCAGCACAGGCTAACCTACAGTCCTGGGAAGGTACACCACTTCCTTTCTTTTTCCTGCCTGTACACACCATGGCTGCTTTACAGGCCAAACCTGGCTGTTCTTGGGGAACATGAGCGAAGGAGGCAACTGGGATGTTTGGGAAGACATGAGTCCTAGTGTTTCGGTGGGGATGGTGCGAGTTGGGACAGCGCAACCCACACTCAGGCGTCCACAGACACTTTGTGGGAGAGCGCCGGCCGGCAGGCGCTGAACTGGGACGGAGCCCAGCCCAGCTTTTCTGAGGCTCTGTCTGGGGAGCAGGCAACAGATATCAGAATTGCTCCTTGAGGCACCTCTCCTTCCTTCAGTGCTGCTCTCCTTCTCCTCCTTAGCTCCTCTTCTCCGCAGGAACACAACATTCACCCCGCAAACACACACAGCACCCACACCCTGGCAGCCCCCCTAGACAATCCCAATTGCCATGCAACCCAAGATGCCCAAATTGCTTACTCGCCAGCCTCCAAGCAACAACTCTCATTTTGCAGCAAAAGTACTTTCTCTAGGCTTAGCATCACTCATTGGGATGGTTGGCTGTACGTCCGCTGTCAGGCCCCGTTGCCAATTTGTACGTTTGCGGCTTGCCCTTCCTATCCCTGGAGAAACAAGTTTGTTTCACTGTTTGTCGTCATTCATTATTATTTTCTCATTACTAATTTAGTTGCATCTTCCCTTTTTCGACTCTAAACTGAAGACCACAAGTTTTGCGGTCAGCCTGTGCTTTGAGCGGCTTGGACACCAGCCAGCCAACAAGCAAGGCTGTCTCCAGCACTTAAAGGGTCAGGCAGTGTAGAAAAATGATGACCTTGTAATAGTCCCACGGACTTAAAGATTAAGACACAAATCTTGCATTTGAGCAGGGTTTCTCAGAAAACACATGCCTCTACTTGTGTCCATATGCAACATGACTGAGTGGAAAGACCCCTGAGTTCTCTCCTGGACATGTGTAAATCACTTCACTGCCTTCTCTTACTAGCTGCAAAATGATGATAGTTATCTTCTTTGACTTTCATGAAACACATCCGATGAGCCAAATACTCCGTGGCATTTCCAAGATGAACGTACCTGCAATCAAAACAAAGAACTGATGATATTTTAGGTAATGAGGGGCAGATATCTTTCTCCTGGTACTTAGCATGGCATTGCCAACAACAGTCCGTCCTTACAGCCTCAGAAAATGTTCTGAATTTGAAGTCAAGAGAGGATTTGGTTTCTCTGGTGGCACCGAGAGAAGCTGGGTGTTGCTTTGGTTTGTGTATTGCTCTCTGTGGCCTTTGTTGTCTTTAGTTCATGGCACAGGCTCACTGCAGGGCTTGTCCGTGTTGGCTGCCAGGGAGAAAATGGAACAGGTAGTGACAGAGAGAAGCTGTGAGTGAGGAGTGAGTGAGTTCTGCAGTGATGCTTGTTCTGGTGTAGTAGGGCTCCTGGTTTACTAATCAGCACTGGGATCCCTGCAGGGAAGCATGTTCGTTTGAATCAGCTGTTAATCTTAGCAATATTTATTATTCTAAAAATGATTTTGCTTTGCCTGTTCTCTGCCTTCCCCTCCTTCTCCAATTCACACTCCACACTACAGTATTCACAGCACATATTTAACACCAGGGTAGTAGAGCGGAAGTCCAGATTGTTAATAGGGAAAAACTCTGATTGCCAAAAAGATACTCCTAGCAACTACTAGCTGCATCTGGGAAAAATTACAGACAGCTTGGAAATTCTTTAGTTCTCTTATTAATGAAGGACTTAGTAGAAAAAAACCCCACACTGTAATATAGTTTAGCTTAACTAAGTTCTTTTGTGCCTGAGGAAAATCTAAATTATAGCATACTATAGCTACTGAAAAATGCAAAAGGCTTTTAACGTACAATAACCCTCCAAACCAGAAGGAAGATGGAAAATTTTCTTAGTAAGCGAGAACACAATGAGAATTTAGTTTATTCTTTCTGTGTGTTTAGTGCTGGTGAAAAGAGACAGATGAATAGTCACAAATAACGTCATGTCCCTTGCAGATGCAACATGGGCAGCACAAGCATCCTCAAACTGCCCCGCCAACGTGCTTCAATTCTGAATGAGAAGGACCAGCTTTCTGGGTGAGAAAGGAGACTGTCTCTATTCAGTCCCTGACCCCTCTGCTGAAGGCTGTTAATGAAGGGGCCTCATTAACACCAAAGGTGAGGTTGGCATTATAATGTAGCTACTGGCCCACTGCAGGCTGAATTGACACCTATCAGTTCCTTTCTCCTGGCTATTGAGCAGCCGTCGGATGACGGTGCCTTTCTCTTGTACTCTACAGACAGAGGTCAGCTTTGGCCAAGTGATGTAACGGTCTGTGTCGTGCCAAACCCGCCAGCCGGCTGGACCTGCCACGAAGAGCATTTCACAGGCTGGATTTGTCCAACACTGAATACGAGCTGCTGGCAGAAGTGCAGGCTGGAGAAGACGGGCCCAGGCACCTTATGTGCTCGTTGGAGCAAACACAATCACGGTACAATAGGAGGGAGTGTGATTCACTGCCGAAATTTGTCTGCTTTGCACGGGGCTTCTTTTGGTTGATGCCAAAGTCATTGAAAGGTGCTCATCTGCATGCCCGGAGAGAGGCCACCTTCTGACGGGTGACTGTCACTGTAGACAGGATAACCTTTAGACCACTGAAAAATACCAGATGGAGGAAAAAATAGCTTGAAAAATGGGGCATAACAGGAGGAGTTCAGCAGAGGAATCTGACCGGCACGAAAAAGCCTGTTCTGAATTGTCTTCTGGATGGAAGAGTCCAAAAAGGGAGTAGGAATTACTATCCCAGGCAAATACATGATCTGAGATATAACCTCTCCCAAGGCATTCCCAGTGTTTGGAGTTTCCTAGGGCTCTAATGCAGCAGTCCGGTGGCCGCACACTCGTGCTTGCCACATTTCTGAGCATCCTGAGCTCTAGCTCACGTTCTATGGTGCCTTTTCCTCTTGGGACTGGTGTTCCTGCTGTTTCCAGCCCCGGTAAGTCAGCTTGGTGGTTTTCAGAGCAACTGGCCATCAGCAGATACCCAGCCTGGTGGTTTGATCCTCTCTATACTCAGAGCAGATTGTGAGACATCCCAGCACTGGCAGAGCTGTGTTTCAGAGCCTGTAATATTCAAATTAGTATGAATTTCTGATTTTTGTGGATTCTGGGTCAGCTGTTCTCATGACAGATTCCAGCAAAAGTAAGATGTTTTGCTGGAATCATACGAAATGAGCTTTCACCTGTCTACACAGCAACTACATATGTAAATGTATGCAAACCACCTCTAATCTAGCTAGCTCAGGTACGATAGCAGTTCAGATAATTCCCCATGCTGCAGTATGGGCTATGCAAACTTGCCTGTGACTCAGGGCATTTGGCTGGCCCTACCATGCTGAAATTTGTCCCACTGAAACAATCATTATCGCTGATGCCTCTACCCATGAGACAATAGTGCACCTGATTGCAGCAAAGTCATATCTTAGCCATGTGGCACGTCTCAGGTGCCTTGGAGCTTGATTTTGTTGCATAAAGGCCCAGCTAGTACAGTTTCAAGGGAGTCAGGTTGGAATATAAAGTGACATAAACATGCGACAAATACCGTTTCAACCAACACAGCGAGAATTGAGACTTGAGAGTTGCCTCTGTAGCTACACTGTGGAGGCAGAGCTGTAACAAATTCTTTCCCTTTATTACTCAGGCATCAAAATAAAGTAAGTAATACATGCTCATGAGTGAATCCATTACACATACATTTTATATTGCCATCAATATTTTAGATAGATGAAGAATACAATCAATTTGGACACATTCCATGCAATTTTGAAATGCAATACGTAAACATTGCGGATGCAGGCCATTTCCTTCCATTGCCTGTGCATTTTTACATGCTATGAAATCTACTTTAAATATATGCGTGAAATGTGTCATGAAACATCTGACATATGTGGAGAACATATTACTGTACCGTATGGGCAGTGTATAAGGTCACTCATGAACAGCTTGAAAACAGCAATCATTTGCATATGGATATATAGCTGTTTATATGATGATACCGACATCGGGGAATAAAGGGTATGTCCCAGGTCCATGTAGATGACTGGCAATGTCAGTGCTGTTGGACTCGTGATGAGTAAAGTTAAGAGAACAAATACAAATAGCTAAAGTGTTTGGTGCCTGGAAATTTTCATCCTTTCCTCATAGCAGAGCAATTCAGAGTTTTGTGAAAGGTAAGGCACAGTAAGCAGGAGAGCAAGATGAAGTTTTTAGTGGCCCTTTGCTCCATCATATTTTGATCACTAAAAGTCATCCTTGTTCATGGCACTTTGCTGTTGCTACAGAGCAGATCCTTCTCTCTTTCAAGCAGCCACTTCGGACTGGAGTGGCTCTCTGGGCTGAATAGAGTTAGTATGCATTGGGGATGGTACGAATGGGGTCAGACCCTGTCTTAATCTATATATATGTCTCTCTGTAAGGATGGTAAATGTTATTCAATGTTACACGAGTAAATCTTTAAGTCTGATTGGATGATTCACAATGAATAACAAATTCAACTTGTTGCCATTTTTGCTCTGTTTCACAGATTTGATTTTGATTTCACTTGGCAGTGCTCTAGTGGATGTTAATACTTGGCAATATCAGTATAGTAAACAGCAAAATCTCACATATATTAATTTTTGCATTTTCACATTACAGTTCTTCATTGATTAATTTTTAAATTGGTCCCAGCAAGCACTTAGAGAAATATTGCAGTTTGCACTTTATTGGCATTACATGGCACTATTTCTGGATCCAGCCCAGCAATATATATTCTTAAATGTAAGCAAATGCCATTGATATCAGTGGAATTATTCATATTCTTAAAATTAAACATATGCTTAAGCATTTTAGTGAACTGAGACAGCTGGTCTCTTATGGAAGGCCTGTCTAAATCAATGCAGCATCGATTGCAGATTGTGAATTTTATAACTGGATGCACAACTGAATGTTGCTTTTGGTGAATACTTGAGCATTTGAGATAAATCTTTGCCTTTTGTTAAATATTTGAGACACTGAAACTAAATGCACCATTTCAGGAGAACAACCCAATTCAGTTTTATGTTTAAACACATTTATAAAAAAACCCATGTGCTTAAGTGAGTTCATGAATCAGGACCCAAGTGACTGAATGTTCATAGAAAGTGAATAAATAAAAAGTGGAGAACAGTCCTAATTGAAACCACGTTCTGAGCTGTAATGTGAAGACACAGAAAAATTAATCCTTCCATTTTAGGTATTTTGATAGCAGCCATTACTAGATAATTGAAGTTATTTGAACCTCTTTGTCAGACAAATGTGAACTGCTTGTTTTTCTTCTGAAAACAGCAGTGAGAATGTCTTACTAAATAGAAACAAATCATGGGGTTTTCTAGAAATGGCTGAAGATGGATCTTTTGATCAAAAATCATTTTTTATCAACTGATTTATTTGGCCATGTAATGGCTGTGCTTCTCCTTACTGAGAAGCGACTTCTACCCACATCTCCTCTATGATCACTAGTCAAAACCAGCCCCATTATGTGTGCAGCCACCGTGTGAGCTAATACAGAAAGACATAGGCAGGGGACCTCAAGACTCTGACTGCAGCAAACACGGTGACGGAGTATTTGCTGAAATACGACTTTCAGCTAATCAGGACCTGACACCTTTAATCTGTCCAGAACAGCCATCAATATCTGGAAAATCCTGGCATTTGTTTATGTCCTTACGGCTAATTTTGTCTTCTATGAAAAGCAAGGATGTAGGTAAAACGGGGGGTGGGGATGGAGAAACAGCTTTCCTAGCAGTTGTGAGGTGGGTGTAAACAGAATGGCCAGCCCCTGAGTTGGAAATCCTGTGTCAAACCTCAAAAGTAGCACAAGCTGAAAGCACAAGACTTTTAGAGGTAATAATTCTTGCAGCTTATCTCTTTCCTTCCTGGGTTTGCTAGCCCTTTGCATTCATGGTTTCAAACTTTTGACAGCAGACCTAGGAAATTAAAACTAAAAAAAGAAATCAAAGCTGAATGAATGTTGTTTTAACATGACTCCACAGCAGAGGGTTCTTTAAATCAATCGTAAAGTTTGCCAGGCTGGCAATAAAATCCCAGGACCTAGCAACATCCATTCCGCGTTTCAAAACTATTATCTTCCTTTTTCTTTGAGACAGTTAACAAATAAAGATCTTTTGCAAAAGACATAAGAGACACTCCAGTGAAGCAATTTCTTCTCCTGGCATTGTTAAGAGCAGAGACTGGGTTATTATTAATTACTTTTGCATTATTTATGCAGATCTATGAATGTGCAATGTCCTTTATAGATAAATCACTCTGCCTTGAAAAGTTTCCAGTCTGCAAAGCCAAATCGTGCAGTGTAAATCTATAACAGCAGGAGCCAGTTTGGTGCAGCAGAACAGGTAAGTGTTAATCCTTGATGCTGCAGGACTGGTGCGTTATCAACATTATTATTTCATTTGTGTTGCAATTGCACCAAATAGATTCAACTGATGCCGTTGTTTCACAACGTCTTTAGTCTGGCATCAGTTGAAAGGAGCAGCCTCTATCCTCTTCCTCATTCCTAACTCTTTTCTTGTGGTTTAGGCAGCCACATGGCGAACCAAATCAGGGAAACGATCCGGGTTAAGGCTCATCTGGCAGAAATACGGAAAGGTTTGATTTTGACCAGTCCTAACTCAGATCCCCGAGTGCGCGGGTTTGCAGCTCTTCCTGCCCTGCCTGTTTTCCTGTGTTGCTCCGCTGAGGCTGGCTGCACCCGCAGAGGCACTCCCGTGGCCGAGGGTCCCGGTGCAGGAGGTACCGTCAGAGCTCCCCGTGACCTGGGGGGTTGAGAAGGGGCCACTGTTGCCTTTTGCCCTCTGAGTGCTCCCAGCTTTACCCATTCGGTGTGCTGGTCATGCCTGCAGGACCCCTTTCAGCTCATTGCAAGAAAGCCCTGACTCACCCCTTTGACAGCCCCGCTTGTTTCTGTGGGGTGCTTGGCAGCTCTGCGGTGCGGGCAGCACCCCACAAGCTGGAGCCGTGGCTCCCTGGCAGGAAGGATGAAGCGTCCCCAGCAGCTCAGGGACCTTGCGGAGGTGTGACCCCAGCTTTGGATAACCCCGTGCAGTCCCGGGGACGCCCGGACCACAGTCACACACCGGTGTCAGGGCTGCTTTGCTCTCTCAGGCTACAGCCCCGCTTGGAGCAGGAGGCCCTGCCTCGGGCACTGCAGTCCTTTTAAAGCTGCTTTGTTGGTTTCTTTTCTTTTCTCTCTTTCTTCCCCCCCTCCCCAGGTTCCCAGGGCTGGGGATTCAGCTTCTGGCTTCATCCAGAAATCCCTGAGGGTTTCAGATCCCCACGAGGCCTCTCAATGTCTTGATCTGCTTGAATAGGCATTTTTAACGCGGCCCCGGCTGTCATCAGGGCCTGTTACAGTCACTCAACTGCAGCAACATTGTTCTCAAGGCAGCGGCGCCCGGGACACCTCCTTTATTACCATACCGCACGGGGGATTTTGCCGCTGGGTTTCTCTGCCGAGCATCACACCAGCTCCATGTCCGGAGGCGACCAATTAGCCCTCCTTGCCCACGCCCCGGCCTCCATCCCTTCGTGGCGCTCTCAGCATCTCCGGCCCGCAGGGCTGCTGGCGCCTGTCCATCTCCGGAGGTCCCGTCGGAGGTGAAGGTGACCCCCTTTTCCTGTGCCAGGCTCCCTGGCAACGCCGCCTTTCTTTTCCAGCGGCCTCCTCCACCCCCTGACGGGGAGAGGGGCTGTGAAAGCCCCGCTGCACTTTTGAACTTGCTGCTGACGCGCTCAGTGGCTGCGCAGGGCCGGGCCGGGGGGGGGGCGGAGCCCAGCGGGGACCCGGTGCAATTGCCCAGAAGTTATTAATAGGCTGTAGAAGAATGCGATGGGCTGGGGAAGGGGTGAGGCAGCAGGGAGAGCAAGAGGGAGCGAAATGGGGAGGGTCAGCGAAAGGGAGACAGAGTGATGGGAGGAGAAGCAAGAGTGATGGCATGCAGGGGAGACAAAGAGGCAAAGAGAGGAGGAGGTGGGCACCGGCATGGAGAGGCAAGGGGCTCCGAGTCCCCCTTGTCCTCCACCTTGTGCAGGTGTCTCATCGGTGGCCGTGCTGGTGGAGGGGTGTCTGACCCCAGTGCCGAGGGATGGAGAGGGCCGGGGACCCGGCCTGAGGGTTCAGTCCTTGCGCAAGGCATCCCTTTCCCAAGATGAAATATTGCTCGGGCTTCATGAGCCAAATTTGCCATCTAGCGGCTCTGGGGACCATTGCAGAGGGACCCACGAGGCAGCAGCGGCCACGGGAGGGCCACCCACGGCACAGGCGCTGCATGGCAGGCTGCGCAGCGCCTTCGGCCTCGGGGGCTAAGCCCAGAGTGCTTCTGCTTTTGCTTTACTGACAGGGCCCAAGAATCCTGTGGTCCCTGGAGTGACATTGCCTTGTTCTGGCTGCGTTGCAGGGAGCCAACCTCAGCCACTGCTGGTGTTCTCCAGAGATGGCTCTCGCTGGTTGCGCGAGGGCCCAGACCCACGACATGGTTCAACTCGTCACTGTAAAGCAGCAAGGCTCAGAGAACAGGAGCATGTCCCGTGGCCGTGAGAGCAACTTCTTCGCTGTTATGCTGTGGGGAGCACCTGGAACGCATTTCTTCATACCCGTGGCACAGCAGTGGTCTTTCTCTGAGGCTTTACATCTTGTCTTTGTTCTTGCAAAGGTACCGACATGTTTATCTAATGTATTGGCTCCTTACCTCGCGCTCTGCCACTAGCCATCCCTTTCAGCGAGCAGAGGAGTCTCCAAGTTACACATGGCCATTGGAGACTGTCAGAGATGGGGAGGAACAAGGGCTGAAGAAGGGGTAGAGCCTGGGGTAGAGCACCCCAGGACCTGGGTCAGCAGAGCCTCTTCCAGGCTGTGACCCAGGAGGATTTCTCTTTATAGAGAGAGCTTGGGCCACCCTGTCTGTGGGAGTGACTGGCAGATAACAGGGGCTGTGGTGCAGTCAGGGGAAGGAAAGGGGCTCAGTGCAAGTCAGTGTCCATAGCTTTAATGCATAGCTCTCCTGAGCAAGACCACATACATCAATAAATAAAATTAATAATAATAATTAAAGCAGCCCCAACAAACCCAGCTGTCACCAGTTCGGCTTCTGTGTTCTCCGCTGTGCCCTTGTCAGCAAGGGGTGCTGCCGCTTGACTAATGCGGAAGACACAGAAGAAGCACCGTCTCCCTCCGCTTCTCAGTGGGGATCTGCTGGAGGAGGACATCTTCGGTTCCCCGGACACCAGTCTGGGCAGAGTCTTCCAAGGCACCTGTGGGCTCCCACCCTGCTTCATGCCGGGCATCATGAGGCCTCAGCTGCTCCCTGCCCCACCCGCTAGCCACATTGCCCTTATCCGAGGAAGAGGCACATAGCCGAGGTGTTGCCCATGCGGACGCACACGTGTGCATCACGCACTCTGTGCCCGAGGGATGCCTGAGGGCAACCGGCTCTAGCACTGCTTGTGGGGTTCCTCCAGGGCAATGTAAGGCACCACAATAGGCCAAGAGTCGCTGGGCCAATATCCTAGCTTTGGCTTGAATGACGGCATCTCATAGTTGACGTCAAAGTAGATGACCAGTGGGCAGCAGTATAGGAGGGACATGGCAATCAGCACATGCCTGGCAAGGAAACCAAAAAAACATATGTTGGACAGGGGTAACTCCACCCTCTCCTCCTGCACCTTGTAGCGGTGTGTGGCTGGCATTGCCACCGTGAAGCTAGAGCCAAGGGGTGCAGCGATGGCAGGCAAAGGTCCCAATCTCATGATGCACGAGGGCTGCAGGGAGTGCAGGTCCTGCAGGGTTTATGTCTACAGGGAAATCCTAGAAGAGCTCTGTGAGCTGGGGCTGGGACAATTCTGTGCGCAGAGGGGATGGAGTGATATAGGGTCTTACGCCGCAAGCAAAACCACCCATTCCACCTTGCCTGGCCTAGCCCAGCAGCACTGGGTATCTGTCCCAGTCACCCCAGTGATTTTTGAGGATGAATCTGAGAATGCGCACTGTGTGCAGCACTTACAGCCACATTTGGCCAGGCACTGAAATGTCTTGCCCAAGCAAATCACTCTCAGTTTGGCTATTAAAATAACTCAAGGAACATTGCACTTCATGCAGCTTCCTGGGAGCAGATGCAGCCCTTTGAAAGCGAGCTGCTTACCTGGAGGGACTTTTAGAACAATTTCACTTGCAAAACACCATTTGACTGTTGCAGAGGAGGTAGGGGATATTAAGCAGTGATTAGGACCAAACCTTTGGGCTGGGGCCAGGGTGAGGAGCAACATTAATAGTGACACAGGAAAGAGGCAGAAGGTTGGGCAGAGATGTGGCTGCTCCCTGGTCAGGTATCACATCCCTGCTGCCACCTCTCCTTAGCTGTGGCCCTTCAGCCCCTGAAATGTTTGGTCTGGGGTTCCTGCCTCTGTGCTGGAGCCCTTACCAGAAGCTGTGGAAGTAGGGGAAGTTGACAGCCTGCCAGAGCCCACAGAGCCACCTGTCACTTATCCAGCTGCTGATGGCCAGTACCCACCACACAACCATGGCTGCGGCCATCCGGTGAACCCTTTTGTCATTGCACCTGGAAGACACAGTGAGGGTGAGGGAGCAGAGTATCATGTTAGAAGGAAAGAGAGTTTTAAGGAGAGCTGGTTCCTGTCTGCAAGTGCAGAGCAAATCACAGTTTCTTCTGGAGAGTATTCATCAGACCACAAGAACCAGAGAAGTGTGGCTCTGTAGAGGAGTTTCTGAATTTCTGTGGGTGAGGATGATGGTAGGAGATGCCAAGGCACTCTTGTCTTTCTCCCCAGATCCTCGTGGGGTCTCCCAACCCCACACTGGTTCCCGAATCCCCCACAAAGGGGAAGAAGCTGCAGAGATGGCAGCTGGGGAGGAGAAGATACACTTGTCCCATGGATTGTCCCCATTCTGCATGGCACCTGGGCCAGATGGACTTCTTGTATCCCCCTGCCTCTGCCACTTCCTGGTCCCTCCCAGGCAGCCCCAGTTCTTTGCAGAGCTGATAGTCCAACATGTGGCTGATGAAGACTTGGGCTCAATTCACTGCTGTGCACAGAGTCCCTGCCACGTGTGATCCTACCACGAGCGTGCAATGGACGTGAAGATAACCCCTCTCAGCCTCCTTACTTTTTCAGCTCACACCATGTCAGGTACAGCAGGTGGAAGGCGATGCAGTTGAGCACATAGGCATTGAACGCTGGTTTGATGAAGGACATCAAGGTACTGATCACTGTGGTGACACCACTCAACCAGAAGAAGTGCTTCCTAAAGGGAGTTGGGAGTAAGTGTCAGTGCCCCCAGGGATCACAGTATGGAAGGATAAGGACGCAAGACGTTATGCTCATGGCCTGAGAGAGGAAACCCTTCTCCAGCACCTCCAGTCTGCACGTGGCTGACCTCAACCTCTGCAGTAGTCCTGGCAGGAAGGCTGAGGTACCTGTTTATATCTGTGCTTTGCCCAAAGCACCCCAGTTAGTCCATGACAGAGCAGGGAACACAGCCCAGAATGTAACTTGTGCACTTTCATGGTGATGCCAGAGACGAGCTTCAAGAGGCAAAGGCTTTGGGAGCTTTCCCCAGGGAAGGGCTGCAAAGCAGGAGTCCCAGCAGTGGTGGGAAGGGGCTTGAGCCTTGCAAACATGCTGACTGAACAACAATAGGGCTCAGAGGGGCCTTTCACATGCAAATCCCTTCCCAAGTCCCTTCCCCTCTCCCCCAACTATGTCTCCACAGTGAACTCCTGGTGACCCCCTCTTTGGCATGGGAAGAGCAGAACTGGAGCAGGCCTTTGCAAGGCTTCTAACTGCGCTGGCTCAGAGGGCTCCAGCAAGCCTACCAGGATGGGACCATCCTTTGAGCAAAGCCCTGATGGGTTCCTGTTTCTGCTGATCCATGCTCACCTAGACATCCCATCCTTTCTGCTGAGCTCCTCTAGGCCAGCCAGCCCTCCTGCAAACAATCTTTGAAAAGTGGGGTGTTAACTTGGATCAACTTGTCCTGTGGGAAACCCCACCAGCCTCCAGGGCAAGCTCTCTGTGGGTGGCAGGGAATGCTATAACATTTTGACAGTCTGGGTAATTGAATGGCAGTGCTCAGGAACATTTAATTTCCTAATTAATTTTTAAATTCTCCATGCAAAATTTCCTCTGCGGCTTCAAAAAGACAAGCAGGTCCAGTCGACAGGAGCCCAGCACAGCCCTTCCCTGTGGGAGGGTTTCTTACTCTTCCTCTATCAGCACATCCACCACTGAGTGATGGAAGGACTGTCCCAAAGCAAACTGCAGTAACCTCAACACTGAGCCCGTACAGGGGAGCTGGCTGTGGGCTGGGGAGGATCTGTGGGTCACACACATCAATGTCAATGTCCCATCCCTCCCCTCTGGGCCTGCAACCCTATGATCCTCTAAGTCATACCTGCTCTTGATGCACCTGGGGAAGTAAACCCTTGGGTACCAAAAAGAATATGCCACAGCCAGCGTCCAGAGGATGGAGAGCTCATCCAAGAGTTGTCCCACATAGCTCAGGGTCATGTGAAAGTACATGGAGAAGATACCTGCAAGGAGCAAGGACAGCTTGTGTCAGCAAAGCTCCGTCCTCACACAAGCCTGTGTGGCCTGGGAAGTTCTTGGGGGGCATTCCTAAAGACGCACCATTCCTGAAGGGCAGGGCATGGACCTCGGCATTAATGGAGACTTGAGTGAGTCAGTCCACACAGCACTGTGGGGATTTACTGGGCTGGAAACTGTGCATCCACAGCCAGCAGGAACCATGAGCTGCAGGGCTTCAGACAGACACGGCTGTTCGGTTTCCCACCTGAGCTTGCCCCTGTGCTTTGGGCCACTAAGAAGCAGCCTCCAAAGCCAAAGGTATCATGAATGAACAGTTGTGTACTCTGGCAATGCGTCTGGTCTTCTTACAACCTTGGTACTCACCTACACAGAAGAGCAGGCCAGAGAAGAAATACAAGGGCAAGGCACGCTGCTGACGGTACTGCCGGTTCAGGTAGAGCAGGGCAGGAGAAAGGACAAAGAAGCTTACATTGCTGATCTGAAAAACAAGAGGCACATTCAGCTTATTGCATGATCTTGGGCAAGTCCCATCCCACCATGTGCCTCAGTATCTCTATGTGCAAAGAGGATACTGATCTCTCGTGGAAAGCATCGCGTAGAGACAGGTATTACTCTTGGCACAGGGAGAGGGCAGAGGCGTTTCTCGAGAAGCCAGGCTGGAACTGGAAGGACGGCTATTGCTGTGACAGCAATGGCTGCAGACATCTGTCTTCTCCCCGCAGGCACCTCTGGGGCCAGCAAGCCCAGGGTAAGCTGGTGTGCCCCTTGCGGGTGATGGTTTAGCTTCAGCTGCCCAGAGTCTTCAAGCAAGATGACAAAGCCTTTCTCTTTGCTGCCACCCCCCTCTCCTGTCAACCCAGACCTGCCAAAAACTCCCTGGGTGGCTTCTGCCCCTTTTGGCCAGCAGCCAGCCCCCTGTGAGGGGCTGAGTGGGTGCGAGGAGCTAGACCACCACCGCAAGCCGCAGTCAGGGAAACCATTGTTAACTGGGAGTGGGTGTTAAGTGAGGTGGAGAGCAGCAGGACAAGCAGGACATTGGTAGGTGGGAACAGGACTGAGGTGACATCCTGTAGTGTCATGTGTGAAGCCACCTGGCCTGGGGGGGAGGTATTCTGGACACTAGTAATTACATGAAGTCATAAACCTCCTTTAAACATACCTAGCAAATGAATGCAGTGAAATTATTCTGCCCTGATTTCCAAC
The DNA here is from genome assembly GCF_000687285.1 of Phaethon lepturus. Taxonomy (NCBI): domain Eukaryota; kingdom Metazoa; phylum Chordata; class Aves; order Phaethontiformes; family Phaethontidae; genus Phaethon; species Phaethon lepturus. The sequence goes on from NW_010551946.1 coordinate 16,271, forward strand.
TCTGCAAAATTGCTTCATGGACAGACTTTGATTTGTCTGGGACGGAGGGGATGGTACTGGGGCTCAACCTGTTGCTGCTGCCTGGACTGGCTGAAGGTGCCAGTGCTTTGGGGAATAGCAGATGCTGATGGGCAAAGTGTGGGAGCTGGGGAGGAGCAGTGAGTGCCCAAAGCCTGGACCTTTCTTCTGGATCAGGCCCGCTCCACCCTGCAGCTACCTGGGAATGAAGTCTGAAATAATCCTTACCCTCTCTGGGTTCTTACCTGGGCTTTTTCACCGGATCTTGCAAACTCAGTAAAGGGATATCACAGGGAAGCACAGCCTCCACAGGGAAAGTGTTTCTTGCTCATGAAAGGTTGGGACCATGGTGCCATGTTTTACCTGCCAGACAGCTCTTTGGGGCTTTGGAAGAGCAGCAAAAGCCATCTGCTAAAATGCCATTTGGCAAGCCACCAGGGTGACTTTTATCTCACCCTGACAATCGTTTTCTTTTCATCTTTCAGATAGATGCTGACCCAGACCCCAACCCTGGAATCTGACCTCCACAGCTGGAGTCTCACCCCTCAGCAGCCCTTACATGCACCAGGTAAACTGCAAAATCGATGCTTGGCTTGTGATGTCCCATGGGATCTAAGTTTATGGTAACAGGGCTGCAAATCACAGGGTTGTTGTCATACATATGAAACACACCCTCTCATATTCCAGAGGGAAACACAATTCACACTTAATGTAAGGTCTCTATTCCCTTTAACACCTGGAGATTAATCTTGAATTTCACTAAGGCTTTCATGAAACAAGTTGATGCTCCCATTAACAGCAATTCTCAGGCCAAATGTATTGGTTTTCTGTAGGTGCTTAGAGCCAAATCCAGGCCTGTTCCCGTTCCAGCTATGAAAAGAGAAGTGCTGGTCCCACTTGCACACTTGAGGTCAAACTGTTCGGAAATGATCGAGAAACCAAACCATGTGTTAAGGTAACAACTGTGTTGCAAACATTTCTTTTCCTATGAAATGGTTAAAGAGGCTTTTGGAAGACAAGCAGGGGTAGCAAGGAGAGAGAAAATGCTTGTAGAAAAGGCAGCAGTATGCAAGTGCCAGCATGCAGGTCAAAGTGAAGAAATGCAGGAGTTTGAGATTACGTATAGAAAGGTCTGAATCCCTGCTGCAGTGGGCATTGCGACAGTGCTATTAATTACATGATAGCAATGTTATCGCTTCATTAATTCAGAATGAGATGTGCAAGATCAGATATCAGACGGGAGGGATAATCAGGGGAACTGTGCCAATACTGCTAAAAAGATAGAGTGATTCCTTGCAGAGCAGCCAAACTCAGAGCTTAGGGGAGAGCTGCTACAAAACTGCATCTGTGGGGACACAGGTATTCATCAGCCATCGGGTCCAAGCCCTGATGTGCAAGTGCTGTCTTATAGCTTCCCTGTAGGATGTGGCCAGCTCCATTTCGACTGTGGTTAGGAGGGTTTTGCTCCCAGTAAAAAAAACCCTCCCATTAGGAAGTTTTTCCAGAGTCTGCTCACGCTGCTCCCCCCAGCATGGCTTCTCCTTATGCCTAGCTGGGACGTACTGGCCAGGAGGCACCAGCTCCCTCTGCCTGGGATGCCAGGGAGATAAGAGAGTGGTGATGGAGACGAGGTGTGAATTTGACCTGTGAGAGGGACTCAGCCCCGTGGTTTTCCACTGTGTGAGCTCACAGCTATGTCCCACTTCCTAACAAGTGTGAGTTACTGGTCTAGGTGCCTGAGCCAAGCCCGCCTATACTGGTATTTGCTTCTTTCACTGGGAGAAAAGTGAGACTGGGATCAGTGACATGGTTCTAATCATGGTGCGTTAACAGGATCATGGGACAGGCCCCAAGGCTTGTGCAACTCTTGTTGCACTTTGCAACCTCAGATGGAGGGAGAGACCTGCAGAGAACCTGTTTGCATCTCCATCCATGTCAGGGTGAGGACAAGCCTCCGATACGAATTGGGACAGGAGATGCTGGTTTGCAGAGATCTGCCTGGCTCTGTGAGCATGGCAGCAGCGCTAGAGCAGCCAAGGCATGTGCTGGTCCTTACTCAAGGCAGGAATTTTCTGTAGTGAAAGAAGATTTCTGCAAGACTCACTGGAGTGCATTCATTCACTTAAAGGCCAGCAAACCAGCTTTAGCTGACAGAAGAGCCCACGGGGCCAAAGACAGAAGTGAATACCTCAGAGGCTCTCCAGACCTGTATAGCAAGTTCCTAATAGCCAGACCTGTGTAGCAGAAGATGAGGCTGCGTGTCCTGACATCGCAATGTCATGCCGGTGCTTTGGGGCAGGAAATAGCTGTTTGTCTAGTGTTTGCAGAGTGCCAGGCGAGGACCTGCCGTACTCCTGCCCGGGACTTTCTGGGCAGGAAAAGAGCGATGCATCTGCAGTGCCGCGGTGTTACTGAGCCTGTGCGGAGGGCTGGGGTGCACACCACGGCTCAGACACATTCTGAAAGCGAGTGCTTCTCTGGGCATACCTAGGTAATTTGCACCTGCAGTTGATCTTATCTCCACCGTTCGATGAAGCATCTGGGAGCTCTGAACATACGGCAGTGTCAGAGCTCCTGCTGCTTTGCCAGGGAGACTGCTGAGGATTTGGGTGTCATTACCAGCATCCTGGATCAGTCATTTCGGGAAAGAAATGAGGGTAGAAAGACAAGTCCCTGACTGATGACCCTCATGTAGCACAATACTGTTCTCCTACCAGCAGGCAGAAGACAATATATTTCTGGGTCACTGAGTCAGCTTTGTTGCTGAACTGCATCCAATCACAAGCCACCATGTATTATTAGGTACTTAAAGATGCTGTTTACATTCTTTGCTCATACCTTTGGTGCTTATTTCTAAGAAAAAGCATCCAACCCAAGCAGACCTGAGAGAAAGTGAGGCTGGCACAGAGCAATTCTCAGCAGCACACTGCTGCTGCTGGCACAAAACTACCCTGCTTGAGCCCTGGGCAGTGTTGGGAAGATGTTGAAGAGGATGCTCCATTAGGAAGCCCTGCTGATTTAGTGGGGCAGGAGCCTTGGGTAGGAGCTGGCTGGATTCCCAGCTAGTCTAAAACTCTGGCAAACTCTGAAAGTCAATATTGATATAATTATCTCAGGACAGGCCAGTGAGATAAGGCCCATAAAGCTTGCCGCAGGGAGGAAGCAATCTGAAGATGGGGAACAAATGAATGGAGGAGAGAAGAGAAGATCTGGGCTGTTAGGATCACATCTGGGATAGTTCTCTGAACCCCACCTGGATCTGCAGCGTGCTGCCAGCCAGCAGGGATAGCTAGGGATCTCAGTCCGTTCAGATTTCTGTAGTCCCCTCTTTAGGACACATCGCAAGGAGCCTGATCCTTGGGGCATGAAGAGTGCTCCCCTGGTGCTGCTGCAAGGGGTGAGAGCCAGGCAATGCCAGCCAGTGTGTGCAGACTGATGAAGGGGTGATGCTCCTGCCTGCTTTTTGTTACAAGGTCTGGCCCTGAGCATGGTGCAGCCTTTGGGGCTGTGGTCAGATGCTCAGACAGCAGCAGTTTTTAGGAGGGTTTGCTCTTTTGCCTCCCCTTGTTTGGACAGGAGATCACGTGCCAGCCCTGATGTAGGCAGCTATCAAGGCAGGTTTAAATCTCTTCTGCTTTCTCTAAGTGGAAATCACATCTTAAGGCAGAAACTGCAGAAGTGGTACCCTCCATCCGCACAGGCACTCTGCTGAGCTCCGTGGACTGGTAAAAGTGAGCCTGGCAAGAAGGAGATCAGTGCAGAGACCAAAAAAAGCTCTTTCTCTGCTGGGGAGGAGGTGCCTTGTGTTCCCATATAGAGAGGAATAGGGTCTAATTTAATCACTGGAAAAAATCCTGCAGGGTTTGCTCTGCCCACATCTCTCTGTGTTGCTCGGTATCGCACTAATTTGCATCTGTTTTCTCTGCATTGGAGAAGTTTTCCTCTCCTGGAGGAAAGCTGTGTCTGAGTCCTGTCCAGTGAAAACTCATCCCAACTAGCCCAGTGCCTCAAAGGTGGTGTAGTATGGAAACATGGGAGATGTCTGTGGCTAGTAGGGATCTCAGTCCAGAACTAGCCACTTGAGTAAGATTTTCAGGAATTTAGAAACCAAAGGTGACCTAGGTAGCTAAGAGTTAACATTTTATGGAGATTAGAGGGCTTTGGGTCCTGAGAAAGATGGTTATGCATCTGGCCACACCAACCCATGTCTAGCAGTGTGCCGCAGAGAAGTTAGACAACCTAAGTGCTTTTGGAGAGTTCCTGAGATACTTCTCGGTGTGTTAAGGATCCTGAACCACTTTGACAGTCTGGGTGTAAATCAGGATCCTTGTGAAAATGGGGTCTCAGCTCCAAACACAAATTTTAAAAATGCTGCCTATGTGCTAAACTAGGAGGTGAGGCAAATTTATCTCCCAGAGTGAATTCTGATTAAAAACATAACTTTCCGACTTCCTGCTCTGTGTGGAAATCAGCCCCTCTTCAGCGTTGCCAGCGACGCTCCAAAACACAGAGCCCTTTGGCGTCTCCAGCTACATTTGAAATACTGATGTAAGTATAAGTGATTTCTGTATCTCCTTGCTAGTTATGCCTTGCTCTGAGCTCATCCGGCAGAGATGCAGTGCCGGTAAACAGGCAACAGCACAACACATTCAGTTGGATGCCAGAGGGAAGCAGGATTTGCTCTGGACTGGTAGATCTTTATTTGTTAACTCCCTCAAAGAGAAGTGACTATACACAGCCTGAGCTCCCCTCCTCCGAGACCCTGGCCGGGCAATTAGAGCTGGGGAGCTGAGGGACTCGGGTGGGGAAATTGTCGTTATTATAGGCAATTTATTAAAAGCAGGAAATGCTTTAAAAAAAGAGGAAGAGACATTTCCATGAGAACAAGAACTTCTAGTGTTAGACAGTAATTGCTAAAAGTTGTAAACAAGGCCTTTGGAAGGTTGTAAATCCACATGCCTCGCACCCCTGCTAGCCTGTAATTGCACTGAGGTAGAAGGACATGCTTGCAGAGACTGGTTATCTACCGAGTCCTCTGCAGACAGATACGGATGCTTCTAAGCCGCGCTTAAGCCAGGAGGCTACATTTAAGGGACTGGCGCTGGATGGAGTCTGAATTATAAAGGATCATAGGAGGTGAAACTGGCTCATGCACCAGCTTTCCTCTGTCTCGAGTTCCGGATTTCCAACCTGCCTGACACGGTTCATGCAAGTGCTGTCTCTCATTTTGCCACTCCTGTACATTTAGCTGGAATAGATGAGCCCTGTGTGGGACTTACCCCAGTTGGCAGGAGAGCTGCAGGACTGGTATAACAGGATCTCACAAATCTGGGCTAAGGAGCACCGCCAGAGTTTTCTCACTGGGAACTCAGCCCCACACGTGCCAGAAGTACCCCTGACCCCAGCTCGTTTTGTGAGCAACTGGCTGTTGTAAGCAATAAAAGTCCCATGATTTACCTGAAGCTCAGAAAGTGTTCCCCATACCAGCACCCTCCAACACCAGGAAGTTCAAAGGAGTGAGCAGGAGGAGAGAAAACAAGGTTGTCCCGTCTCGTCTCCCAAAAGCAGCTCCTGGGTGCCTGGAGCCGGCTGCCTTCGCGCCCCAGCCTGCCCTTCGGATGCGCCCGCACTCACGGTGTTGTAGTACTCCGCAATGATCGTCGAGCGCTCAAAGTTGCCTTCACACCAGTCGACTTCAGCGCTCTGGTAGGAAAATATGCTCGGCATTGTTGGGCCACCTTTGCAAAAAGGAGAGGAGTGGGTTAGTTTTGCACAGGGAGAAGGAATGTGCTGCGCACCCACATGGAAAGGGAGAAGCGCGCTCTGCCTGCCTGCCGCTTGCTCACACGCGCGCTCACGTTGCACCAGCCTGCTCAAGCACAGCATCCTTACCCTGCTATGAGAGACTCATCCTCTTCCCAGCACGCATCATATTGCAGAGTATTTCCTTCTCTCTCCCCACGATGCAGGAGTGACAAATCAGCCTAGGAAATGTTCTTGAACTCTGAGCCTGGGAATGGTCACCACAGCCCCATCCATGGCATTAACATCTCTCATCAGGTGTCGTTGCTGCCACGCGATGCTTCCCCATTTCAGCCCTGTCCTTGTCACCCTGTCTTCTCCCTTCTCTTCACTTTCTTTATGACTCAGATCTTTCTGCCAAGAGGACTTCCCTGTACTTTGTAGGCTGTCAGCTACCTTTTGGGAGTGGACAACTCTACAGGGTTTATTGCTCATTGGCTCTGTTCTCCTTAGTCATTTCTCAGCATCTTCTTGAGGGCTGGAGCTCATCTTATGCAAGCTCAGCCCTGGAGCACCAGGGTATTGCTGGAGTCCTGGGGGTGCAGAGCAAAGGCGTTGGGAGGTGTCTCTTCAGTGGCAGTGATTTCACTTTGAATGTGCTCCCATGCAAGCTCCATCCCGGTTTCCCAGTGAAAGGCATCAGAGCTTCACACCTTGAGTGGGCTTTCCACTGCCAGTTCCTCCAGCCTGGCCCCTCATAGTGGCAGAAGCTGCAGTTACAAGTGGGATTCTAAAAAAAAATCTAACCTTTTGCTTGTTTTTCTTCCCCATGCTGAAGACTTTCCTGTCCTCAGTGTGAGCGTCATTTCTCATCCCTCTCTTATTAATTTGAAAAGGTAAAAGTTCTGATCAAGTTTCCTATTGATCATATTTTGTTTCAGATCCTTGAGACTTTGGAGCTATTTTAGAAGCTGAAAGAGGGGTCCCAACCTTAGAGGTGTGTGGACGCACCATCCAAACCCTAGCAGCTGGGTATTTGGTACACAAGAGCCACAGAAATTCCCTGGAGCTGAGCAGTTGAGTCCCTGGATGCAGTGTTGAACTAACCCATCCGGCTGTGCTTCTCTAGCTCTGCAGAACGAGCAGGTACCAGGGTGACACCAAGCACTTCAGTAACATCTCTGAGCTCCCAAGGCACTGATGGAAAACAGAGCTCTGTTTTCTTTGAAAATCTTTTCAGCTTTGAGCCTAACGCAGGGAAAGGAAGTTTATCATAAAACCACTCATCAGTTGATCACATTCTTGCGGAGAAACAGTCAAGTCCCTGTTTACACCAATGTCAGCTGAGCAACACCACTGAGTTCAGCAGTTACTGTAGGTGTGCAGTGGTGTGAACCTACCACAGCTTCCTCTGCTTCTCTTCCCAAGAAGAAGTTCAAAGGGAGAAAACACAGGAGTGTAACACTAATACAAACAAGCTCTTCTGTAACCTCCTGCTCCAACCAGATAAACTGACTTGTGGATAAACCTCCACCGTTCTTTTACAATTGCAAGTTAATGATGCCCTCTCTTTAATCCTGCCTGGCTGGTTCCCCAGAGCAGATGAGATCACAGCTACAGAAGAAAAATAAAATAGATGGCAGGCAGATTGGTTTGAGGTCTGCTTCTTCATGATCTTGGGTTTCCATGTGCTCATTCACACCACAGTGACTCCTGATCCCTGGTGCTCTGCATTACACTTCTACAGCGATGCAAGTGGTTGCATAGGGTAAAAAAAGAATCAGACCCAAGATGGTAAGTCCCATATCCTAGCTGAACAGATGTCAGTCGAGAGGTGGTGAAGGGATGGAGGAGACATGAAACAGAAGAAGAAAAAGGGAACAGAAAAATAGAAGCAACGACCAGAGTGCCCAGTGGCTGCTGGCTTGCAGCTCGCCACTCATCCCAGCCTGGCTTACCTGCGTTCCCTTGAGATAGACCAGCACTGCTTCCACGCGGTGAGGCAAAGCGTCGGGAGCTCCAAGGTTTCTAGCAAAGCTGGAGCAGCAACCTGCCCTGCCGCTCTAGCTCTGAAGGAGTGCCCACGGTGTGAGCTCACCAGGAGCAGCCGCCAGGAAATACCCTTGCTCCGTCTCTAGGGAAAGCGTTGGGATGAGATGAGAGCCATGCGCACCCTCCAGGCAAACCTTCCAGTCCCCCAGAGGAAACATATTGGCTGGAGGGTTTATATCTGTGCACCCAAATGGGCAGGGGCAGAGAGGGAGGGCAGAGAAGCGTGAGCTGGAAAGG
>NW_010551946.1:24350-32604 GCF_000687285.1 Phaethon lepturus
GAGCGGGTAGAAATGCAGTCTGAAATCATCAGTGTGCCCCTAGGCAGGTTACCTGCGCACGCGCACACACCCCAATCCTAACCCTGTTTTTCCCAGGGGAGGGACCGATCCATACAGCCTCCCTTACAGAGCTGCTTAAAAACCAATAGAACAGTTTTCCCCAAAAAACACGCAGCAAGCTGATGCTGCCTCGTTTTCAAACCACTTTTCAACTTGTCCCCAACTACTGATTTATTGTCAAAAGTAATTTTATCATAAAGAATAAATCACAGTTCTTCTAGCTAGTTTATTTTGTTACTTAGTTAAAGAGTTGGCGGAATAGGATACTTTTGGGTGACTGCTTTGCAAACATTTTCTTCCTGAATCCCATTCAAGATGTCAAGAAAATTGGCAGCAATTAAACTTTTCCTAAAAATCAACATTTTTTCCTCCATTTAGGGTTGGGAAAAGAAGAAATATGTTGCTTTCTTGAACATTAAAGCTTATTATTTGGTCAGCTCTTCCTGTTGGAGCAGAGTCGTCACCACGTTCAGCATCACAGGGCAGGGTCAGACCAAGATCCAAGGTGTCCCTGTCCATGTGCTCCCTGAAGACTAGGGATCAAACAGCAGCCTTTGCTGTTACACTTCAGATTTGCCCTGGGGACTGGCTCTTTGGGAAGCTTAGCCATTTATTTTGATAATTCTATAAAAAGGAGTGTACCTGGGAGACCTGAGCTGTGCAACACCTCCTAAAGATGCCAGGGCTTACAAAAGCCTCACAAATCCACATGCATTTTGAAATGAGAGCATAATTAACCACTGAAGCAGCTTATATTACAACATGGTGTAGCCTCCGTTACATGCCACTAAGTCAAGGCTGGGTGTCTTTCAAGGACAGAGGATGCGGCTTGAAGCAGAAGACCAGAGGCAATCCCCAGTGAGCTGCTCTCACCCCCTGGATGGCTGCACCGTGGTTGAGGAAGTTTGGGATGAATTTGCTTCTTATTCACTTGTAACTCCTGGATGGACCGTGTGAGTAGGAGACTGAGCTCCCGTGCTGAAAGAAGGTACGCAGCTCCCCAGGGGATCTCAGTGAGAAGCAAGTGGTGACTTGCCCATCCCACGGCGAAGGGAGGCAGGTGAGGTACAGTGCTGGCCAGGGAAGGTGGCAGAAGTGGAATTGAAAATAAGCCTGATTGTTGCCCAGACGCATGATGCCTGGCCTATATGAACATCTTTGAAAAGAATGACTGTTCCCACCTCAAAACCTCTGGCATCCTTGACATGAGCAAAGCACCCAAGCATCGCTGATATATCCTGTGCCACACAGTGAATAACTAACTGGGGAGGCTGTCATGAATCTGCATCTTCCCTGATTCATCAATAAGTAGCATTCAGGTCATAGAGAGGCTGATTTCCTGGTGAGTCCTCCTTCCCAGCTCCTCCTCATGGTTACATCCTCCTGCCTGTGGTCAGAAGGGCCTGGGGTGCTGAAGATGCTGACATGGGAGTGGGCTGGGGAGGTGGGGGTGCCTGGGGAGCATGGAGGTGAAGCTTTCTGGATCTCGTGTGAGACTTACACAGAGGCTGCCCTAATCCTCCCTGTGTTTGAGACTTCTTTCTCACAAAGCTTCACCCAAAGTCCTCACTCACCTCTTTGCTAAGACTTGCTGTCTCCCCTCCACCTTTCTTCTAACACGTGGCATCTCGGCTCACTCAGATGTGTCTCTTCTGCAGAGAAACGCCAAGGTTTGTTCGTCATCCTGTTCCCTTAGCTTCTTCCCTTCCTGCTCCCTGGGACTGATGCCATCTTGCAAGAGCCCACATCTGAGGCAGCATCCCCGGCTTTGTGATATGGCACATGCTTTAATCTGGATAGCCTCACGCCAGCTCCTCTGCCTCTCTGTCATCCCTTGGGCGGGCAGCGGGGTCCGAGGGGATTGCACTGAGCCTAAGCGGTGGAAGGAGCAGGGGCTCTCACCGGGGCTGAGCCTGCAGCCTCAGGGCCCAACTGCAAGCGTTATAGAACTGCGTACTCACACGCTGTGGTGAGGAAGCAGTTCTGCTGCTGGTGCCCCCAAAACAGGGAAGTGGGGACTCTGGCCAGCAAGTTTGGGAGAATCCAGTCATTTAACTTCAGGTTGTTAAGACAAGGCTACCCTGCCTTGTCCTAAGGCACGTCAGATGGAGGCTTCCACCTGAACTGCTGATGATGGGGTATTTTTTTTTTTAAAGCCCATTTGGAGAAGCTGCGGCTCAAAGGCACGTGTTCGTCTTTATGGCCTTGGCTGGTGTGGGGCTGTGAGCGTCAGCAGAGGGGCAGCAGCAAACTGCCAGCGCAGGGAGGGTGAGGTGGGAGTGCTGCGTCCCTCATCCCCGCTGCCGTTTGCTCAGCAAGCGTGAGTCAGAGCCCTGGGGTGGAAGGAGACAAAACGACTTCGCTCCATCCTGACAGTGCGGCTGTGGGTGAGTTGGGAAGGGAACGCAGGCAGTTTGGTTTGCTGTTGTCCTGCTGCATCACTCTGCCTGTGTCCAGGAAGGCCCCGAAGCAGCCTGGACAGGCTCCATCCCGCTGCTAGCTCCTTTGCCTCTGGTACATGGCTTTAGCTCCAGGGCTGCAATTTCATGCTTCCAGGTATAAAAACACCGGCCGGTGACCTGGGAGCCTCCCGAACACTGAACAGTCAGATAATCCCTGTCATTCGTGGCTCCACAGGGCAGGAATCGTGTCCTCCGCTTGGTTTGGAAGCTGTTTAGCAAATCGCGGTCTGGAAGAAATAATAACAGCAGCAGGAGACATGCTAAAGCTGGATGTGCTTTACACAGCCAAATGAAAGCATTTGTCTCCATTGCTGCTGTATAGCCTACCGGGAGCAATGTACCCGTTCTTACTCACATCTGCAGAGCTGTAAATATCTGTTTCTTCACCAGGTAGGGCAGGGGCTCCAGGCAACCAAAAAGCATCAGTAGCAACAGCAAGGACAGATTGCACCCCACGCGAGGTGTGGCTTTAAAGTCTCAAATGTCTGAAACACCTGCTCTTTACAACATCATGGCCCTGGTACTTGTGCAAGTCAGCCTCCAGAGGAGCAGAGCACAAGCCTTGTCAGGCCCCAGAGGGTTGGTCTCGGGGTCCAAGAGAAATTCCCCACCAATCCATCATCATTGAGCAATCACCCAGGCACTCTATTATCTTTACTCCAGGCAGGATGCCATACCAGTTAACCCAACAGTCTTTGCCAATCTGACCACCCCGTGCTTGTTTTGAAATACAGACAGGTTTAAAAAAAATGCCTTAATTGCTAATAGTAACAGCAATGACAGTAATAATTAAAGGAAGTTCTCCCAGTGCTGTCATCTGTCACATGTGCTTCTCGATGCAGTTGTGTATACACTGCAGAGACTTTGGCTTATGTAACTCAGCAGGAGCTGCTGGATGTGCAGGGGCTAAGCAGAGACTTTTCGCATTCTCCCCTTCTTGTAGATGAAAATATAAGCTATCTAACTCAGGAGAGAGACAAATCACCTGATGCTCGGCAGTGCTGTAACAGCACAACACGGGCTCTCCCACTTAGGTGCGGGCCACAGACACAGCGATGGCTGCCTCGCGTCCCGGAAGGTTTCGGATTTAGCAGACACAGAGCAGGGAGGCACCTCTTGCCAAACCAAACCCCTGCATCAAGCAACTTTTCACCCTTTCTTACTTTCAGGAATTTTGACTCTGAAGAGATGTGAAAATGGAAGGAGACAAAGAGAAAATTCCTTTTTGCTTGGGCTGAGCCTCCAGCTTTACATCACAGCTGGCAGAAGCTTGGCAGTGCCTTGCACCCAGGTAGATGTGTTTATCTAACATTGCAATCCTTTCTCAGAGTGGCGCAAAGCTTTGGCAGGACACGGTGATGGTTTGTGCAAGTTCTGCGAGAGACTAATAGCAGAGTCTGCAACAAGCCCTGGGAACCAGAGGCTTCTTTATCCAGGGCTGTCTGTGAGTACTCAAGGGGAGACCTCCCCAGCCCCTCTTTACTCTCTGCTCCCTGCTGGGCAGAAAGCAGGAGCTTTTTCCCCAGTAAAACCTGGGGAATTAGTGCCTTCATTAAAACTCTGTAAGTGCCTAAGGAGGCAGATCACAGGTTTGGCTCTGACCCTGTCAGTGGCAGTATTGGTCTGTTGGAAGGAATATAAAACAGGTAAGCAGGAAATAATCCTGCACAATCTTCTGGTGGTCAGTGACTTAATACTTCCTTAGCTGGAGGTCCTCGACCATCGTGTTTAACCAGTCAGAACAGACCAAACCTGCATACGTTTATCTCAAGCTTTTAAAGGTTATTTTTTAAGGTCATATCCTATGGCAACGAGGTCCAGTTTAATGAGGTGCTGGGTGAAAAAGTACCTCCTTTTGCCTATCTTTGGACTGATGGCTGCATCGGGTGCCCTCCAGCTGGGCCACTTCTGGCGTGGGAAATCACGTGTAGCTGTTCCTTGCTCCTATCCTCCAGGCTCCTTCGCTGCATCTCCCTGCAACCGTCCCACCCCGGTCGTTTCTGGTGCATGTCCCCATGCCTTCTCTAGTTTCCCGCCTCTGTTCAAAGAAGCACATCCCATCCCAGATGCTTTGAAACCTCTGTCTGCCTACAAAAATAAAGGGAGACTAATACTTAACACAGTCGCTCTTTGTGCATTATTTTGAAAACAGAAATTTGGTGTGAGTGCCTCATGGGCAGACGAGGGGTTGTTAGAACAAGGACACAGTGACACTTAGAAGCACCACTAGAAAAACCTCTTGGAAGAGTTTGTCACCTGAACAGCAAAGCCTGATCCCTGCAGGGGCCGTGTCCCACCCTCTTCATTCTTGGTTTGGTGCCTGGGCTCTGAGACAACGAGGAAAACCCTCTCCACCCTCCTGCAACCACTGCCTGGCACAAATCTCCCTCTTCTTTCCGAACCGGATGAGATCCCCTCATAGCAGAGAGCATCCCTTGTGATTCAAACTCAACCCTGACAGATAACAAGCAATGCTTGGGTCCTCCTGTGAGCTGTTTAACAGGCTCTGCCTGCCTGCCCGTGCCCAGGCAGCAGTCTGAGTGCAGCTGCCTGCACAATAAAACATGTTCACATCAAGACCCATGCCACTCTCCCGCAGATCCCATTCCTGGTGGCCTTAAGGCAGAGCTGGATGCATCCCTGAAGATGGCTCTGGCTCTGTGCACGTTCCGTAGGAAGCTCCTGATGCCATTTGCTGGGTTGTGCCAGAGCTGATCTGTTGGCAAGCGTGTGCCTTTCTCCCCGCGGCTGCCCCAGGGGCTCTGCTGGCAGTCACCAAACACGGGCAACCGATCGGCCAAACTGGGGAGAAGGTGGTTGGGAATGCGCCTTCTGTTGAACATCCATCCCTTCCCACGCCGGCCCTCGCCAGCATAAACGCTTCCTTTATTCATTTAATTACTCCCTGTTTCTTGATTATGTTGTTCATTTTTGTAATTTCCTGCTTTCCCTGGAAACAGAGAGGGACTAAAAACCATTTCAAAATAATAAAACCAACTACTCCTGAGAGTTTAAGAGTCTGCAGGCAACTCAGAGGTAAATCTGAAGGGCCCAAAGTAACCCCAGGTTGGTGCAATTCACTTGACTTCCTGCTTGCATCAGGGCTGAGTTTGGCTGTGAAATAGCTCTGAGGTGTAAAATCGGCCCTGCCTGCCTCTGGCCTGACGCGGCCGCCCCGTCCAGTCTCCGAAGGCTCGCGGGGCATGTGGAGGGCCGACGCTGTGCCATCATGCAGCCGTGGCACGTGAGGCTGGAGCGTGTGCCGCGCGGTGTGGCGTGAAGGAGCGAGCCTGCAGGGCTCTCCCGTGCTTTGGTGCCGGCGCGGAGCTGTTTCCCAAGCTCAGCTGCACCCCGAGCAGCACCCACCTGCGAGGGTTCCTGCCCACACCCTCTGCAGGGAGGGCGAGAGGGTTGCACAACGACTGGTGATGGAGGCGGCGGCAGCTCTGGGAACCCAGCCTCCAGGCTAGGTCCTTGCCTATCTCCCCAGCGCAGCCCCGTTGTTGAAACTGGGAAACTGGGATGGGAACTGGGAGACGGAGCCATCCCACCCACAGCATGCCTTTTCCTGTGGCACCTGTGGGACTATTTCCCAAAGAGCAGAGTTTTCCAAATCCTATTTTTATGTCCTGAAATCTCACTGCAGACAGGAAGCAGAGCGCAGCAGCCCCCCTCCTGCTCTGGCGTCATGGAGGTGATAAGGGGGAGCTCCAGTTTGTCTGGGGATGCCCTTATTGTGATGATACTCCTGCAAGTAACCAGAATATTAGCACAAACTTTGCAAATTAGGGCCAAGTGCAGCTCTGACTGAGTGGCAGTGTGATAACAGAGAAATCCTGATTTTTCCTACCTGCTCACAGAAATTCTCAAGACAAGAGTAGGATTTTTAAGCCTGGAAGCAGGAAGTTTTGCAGCACTGGAGTTGGGAGCTAGCAAGGTATGTAAGCCCCGGCCAGAGAAGGGAAAGACCTCAGGGTTCACCCATCGATGCCCACGCTGCACAGAAGTGTCATGAGCTGGCTGAGATCTGATGCAGTTGAAGGATAATCCAGGTGGCAGGAAAAAGGTGCAGGGACAGGTCATGGTCTTGGTGATATTCCAAAGGGAGAGGTTGGATATTCTTTCAACCGTGTATTTTTGAGATATAAAACAGCAAGTGGTGGCATTTGAGGGTCCTACACACAGAATTCATGCCTGTTTGCTTGCATGTGTCGTAAGTCCTTCCGGACTGAAGTGTCTGCTGCAGCTCTTGGAGGGGGATGAGGGGTGTTTTGTGGGTTCCCTGGAGGTGTCCATCCCAGCAGACCCAGCATTACTTAACCCTCACATCAGGGGTGCATCTTGGGGCCTGAGGCACCTGACGTCCATTTCCCGCCCGTGTCGCATGCCTTTTGCAAGCTCTTTGGGACAGGTTTTCTCTGTGGTCTCTCTGGGTGTTGGCTCCTTTACAGAGGATCCAAAATCCTGCTACCGCAGTAATATCCATGATGATAGTTCCTGGTGTTGTCATTGCCTGGTCCAGCTGAGCTGAGAGACATTGCAGAGTTGGTAAAAACAGTAATTATCCACCACACTCCTTCTTTTTTACCAAGTATTGCAAACAGCCTGGGAGGTGCTGGTGCAGCTCGGAGGTGATAACCCCTCGTGCGGGGTCAGGTGGGGACAGTGCTTGCCTGGCCGAAGATAGCCTCGTCTCCCCAAATCCCACCCCAGGTACATGCCCGCTGCCTCCCTCTCTTCTCCCTGGGGCTTTAGCCGGACCCATTCCCACCCTGTGTTTCCAAAGCACTGATTGCGATGGAAATGATGCTGAGTGTATTTGCTGGGAGAAGCTGGTCCGAAGGGCACCGGCTCTCTACAGAGTGATGGTGAATAAACACCTTCCCCGTTACATGGCTCAGCTTCCCTATCAGACATTTCAAACAGCGATCTGCAAGGTGCCTCCAGATCTGCTTTGAGATAGGAGCTAGGTGTTATTATATGGTTACGCTGCATAAAGATGCCAGTATCCACAGCTAATTACTGCAGGGCAAAGCTAATTACTGCAGAGCAGAGAGCACAAGCCATCCTGGGCTGAGGAGCCCCTGGACTGGGATAATGAACCCCATATTCAGAAGGAACCTGCCTGCCGTCTGGGTGTTTCAAACCAGCTACAGACTGTTGTGAGGGACAGGACATGACAGGTACCTTCTGGGAAGAATGGTTGGATTTTCTTTTTCAGTCACTGACTGGCTGATAAAATAATAAGGCGCAAACTACACAGCTTGCAAGGCCCTTGCTGTGCAGAAAGTCAAGGGAGACGGGCCGATATCCCAGCCGCACCATTAAGAGAATCACCAAGAGAGGAGAAACACTGCAAATATGAGAGAATCGTGACTGTATCTTATGCTGGGGAAATTCTGTGCGTAAACTGGAGAGCCAGCCCCATGCCCGCCTCTCTGCTTGGGTACTACTCCTGCACGCTCTCAGGCACATCTCTTTCTGGAAGTGCCTCCTTCTCCCTTCTGCCTTTCGGGAGCCCCCAGACAACACCTCCCGTTTCAGGCACTTCTGCTAAGAGCCTGGAGGGAGGCTGGTGGCATCCAAACCCTTCAGGCACCTCCGTCTTGCCCCAAAATACGGAAAGCTGTCTGGCCATCGCGTGTGCGGTGGACGAGGGTGGCAGCGCCCAGGCGGGAGGCACCAGCACTCGCTTTACCCCAGATCAGGACCGCTTTGCGCGGGACTCCAGC
>NW_010551947.1:0-217 GCF_000687285.1 Phaethon lepturus
TCCACTACGGAACAAAGCAAAGCCTTAAGTGCGCCGGTAGGATGCACCGGTTTTCTGATAATACTTTCAGATTATAATGTGTCTCAAACATTTTCTCTTTAGGCTTCTTCACGCCAGACACATAGACCAACGCTGGGACTGCTCAGCTGGCGATTCAGCGCAGCAGCGAGAGCCTTGTCGGAACCCGGGTGCAAAGGGCAGAAAGGTGCACGGTGCT
>NW_010551948.1:0-3716 GCF_000687285.1 Phaethon lepturus
CAGCAGGAAAGTGCTGATTTTGAAAAACCATTATTTTTCACAGAATCAGACCTATTTAGCAGCACTGTTAGAGATGAAGACAAAAACTGCATTAAAATATTATTGAGGGTGGGGCAGAAATTGAGCAAATCAACAGTTCTGACTTAAATCTGGCCAGAGCCAGGTGTATCTTCTTCTAATGAATCATGTGTGATCCACTACTGGAGCACAGGACTCTTACAAATCTTTATAAACACTATGTAATGTGTTCATTTTAATTATTCGGGTGCAGTTCATTCAGCAAAACACATCTCAAATCATTCCAGTATATGTAGCTTAGGAAAATATTTATGTTTACTTGACAGATTTATTTCCCAGTAATGTGAGATATTTTTAAAATATTTGTTGCACATCCGTTTTCTAATGTCCATAAGTCATAATGGAGAGCAAGTAAAGTTTAGAATTAACTTAAATATTTCTAAGGACAACCACAGTTTTGGTGAGTTTCACCGAATCCGTCACTTTTACAGTTCTGTGGAACTTCAAGGCGGCATTGGAGGAATGGATTATTTTCACATTACACTCTATCTGCCACTATTTTTTTTTTCTTCTGCTGGCTATGAATAATATGCCTCTCAGAAATATCAAGGGATGCTTTTGTTCTTTTTTTTTATTCCTAATTGAACTTAGTGAACAGTTCAAAGACCCACAGCTGCAACCTAGGAATGCAATATTTTGGAATAGATAATATTATTAAAATACTTCCTATTGTAACTTTTTTTAAAGATCTTTAACTACATCTCAACAACATCTTGATAATCAAAGATGCATTAGGGATTATGATTTTTTTTCTCATCTGAATAGAACAAATGTTTCAACAGTTAGCACTTCACTAATTCATCAGGTTCAAAATTCAACACAGTACCAGAACTTTTGGTCTTCTGTGCCAGAGGAGATACTACTACTTTTACTATTATTGCCATCTTATAAAGTTGTCATACTCCAAGTGGATATCTAAAGATACCCATCGAAATTAGTCACTGTAAAGTATTTCTCTGTATAGTGGGTACAGACCTGCAGCTAGATCTACGAAGAATTTTAGCATCTGAAGTCGACCTGGAATGAGTTTCTAAAGTTACAGAGCAAAACCTGTCACCCCGCTGCCAAAACCTATAGATGCTTTAAATCTACAGGTATCTAAGATTTAAACCAGAATTCTTCTTATGTCTAAGTTTTTTCTTGTCTTCTGCATGCAGAAGGTTTTAGTTTGGTAGGCAGAGCTGAGATGTTAAGCTGACACCTACTAAGGCTGATTGTAGACTCATGGAAATGTAAGGCTGGAGGACACCTCAAGAGGTAACTCAGGATATATGACTCAGGGTAAGCAAGGCATTTCTTCTGTTTCTTCTGATACAGCCTCTTTTGCATGTCAGAACACTCTCAGCATACAGGCACCAGACTGGCATCCACAGAGTCACCTAACAGTCTTTCTTCTGGTGAGCCACGTTTAGCAACAACTTCTGCTTGAGTAGATTCAAATGCACACTCCTGGGGACTTTATTAGCCAACAAAATACAGCTTATTCTGGTGAGAACAAACTCAAGTCTGCTCTGCCAAAGCTCCTTTCCTTTGCGGATGAGCATTAGATATTCACTGAGACTGAAAGAGGGTGAGCATGTTGCATTCTAAGCTTCGTGGCTGGTCACTCTACAAAGTGAAAAGGACCTGCTAACATTTGGATGGATCCATCAAGGATGAGTGCCTGGGATCATCTCTAAAAAAACCATAACGGAATCTTTCCTTTTTCAGCTCTTGATGGCAAAAGCTTATCTTCCTACCGCAGGAGTGAACACACAGCATACTGGGGGAACAAATCAAAGGAGAAAGGTGAAAACATCGCTCGATGTCATTGTGACCCGCTCATACGTGGGTATGAGTGTGTGCACGCAGATGCATGTTTAACTGATAAATACACAACAGCTTGTCTGATATGAGTACAGCCTTCCCAGTTTCAGGAGGGAGCCTACAGACTCTCCATTTCCCTCCTTCTTCCTCGCATAGTCTACTTCGCAGATTAATTCAGATACAAGTCCTGTGCTTTTCTCAGCATGCGGTCCATGATGATTATTGTTCCTGGCACATGCGAGGCAAAGGGAGAAGGACTTATTGCAGCTTTTTCCTTCCCAAAATATTGTATGTGTGCTTGTCACAAGTGTCTGAATGAGGTTACTCCCCTTCGGGTTGTCATAATGACTTCTTGAAATGTTTTAAAATTCATTTTGCATGTATTGCTCTCTAATGAACTCATGTCATGCATTGGAAAGGAAGCAATAAATAGAACACGAATGGTAATTAATAGCAAATTGTTAGCCAAATTAGTAGATTTTGGAAAAGACTATACCCATTTATTTATAATGTGTAGCTAGCCCCCCATAACTTTGATTGTACATTTGATGGTACACCATAGTGATGTTCAAGGGGCCTTTTTCAACATGCATTGAAATCTTGTTGCCATTTAGAACTGAATCCCCGCAGAGTTCATTTGAAATTGTTTTACTTTGATAATGGCTTTATTAATGTGGTCTCAGTGGACTTGAAATGAGATTGTTTGACCATTGTAATGTGGTTTTCATAGGCTTGCAGTAAAATAATTTACTCTTGTAATGTGGTTTCCATTAGCTTGCACTAAAATCATTTCCCTCTGGTAATGGGGTTCTCATGGATATTCACTTCAACTGTTTTGCCCTCAAAATGATACAATGAGCAGCCCTGTGGTAAAGGACTTCGAGTGTAGTGGCGTACTGTGGCTGTTGCTGAATCTGCTGTGTCAGACAAGGTCTCTGATATGAAGATAATACTCAGCACCACATTTTGCCTAGGTTCATCTGCATTGTTCTTAACTGCCTTGCTATTTCCCTGGTCTTTTTCAGTTCAACTTAATCAGGACAATTCTGATTTCATAAATCCCCATCTAAATATTTTTCATGTTTCAATTGCTCCTGATTCTCGAGAAAGAGGTACAAGGGACTTAGTCACAGCTAATTTTCCAGCAGAGGTGATTTCCAGGTCAATTGTTTGACACTCTAAGGCACTACAGGGGAGTTCTGGGCTGTTTGCAAATGGAACAAAATTATCATTGCTCTACAGGGTCATCTTCCACTCATAGATGACAGTGGAGAATAGCTGTGTTCTTTGTTATTCATAATGCAGCCTGCGTACCAATATCCATAGGAGGGGAATAGAAATGGGATATACCATTTCTAGACCAGTCGGGCGTTCTCTCTCTGTGGGAAAATTCACACTGGAAATTTCAAACAGATATGTAGTGATTTTACACCTTTCAGATATATACAGAGAATTTGAGTGCTTATTTTCCCCTTCCCTCACCCCCAGATACTTTTAGTACCTGTCTCACAGTCACTAAAATAAATATCTTTCAGTAGTATTTTGGGAGTCTTTATCTTGTGAAGGTTCATTTCCTGCTCTGGGGACTGACTCTATTTCTATCAAAATTAGAAGCCAAGTGTAATTATTCCCATCAATGCCAGAAAACATTCAGGAGATTATGTTACTGTTCCACTCATTCTGTGGATACAGGAGGGTTGAGGACTGTCAATCTGGCACATTTCATGAGTAACAAATTCACACACCATTCAAGAAAAAAAAGTAATGTCATGTTTCACAGCGATCTAAGCTTTTCAAATGAGGCCAGCACAGTTTAACTTTTAATTAAAGGT
>NW_010551948.1:3742-8455 GCF_000687285.1 Phaethon lepturus
TAGAATTCCAGTGATATTGGAACTTGTGCTCCATTCCTGAATATTGTGGTTTGCAGTCCAATAGGATCCAAAACCAGCTGGAAGAAAGTTGCATATTGAATTGGATCATCTTATTTGCATGTCTTGTGTTCACAAGTGAGAAATAAAAGTCTGAATCCTGAAATTAGTATTATAGACCACGTTATTATAAGTAAGATATTGCTGTATGTTTAAAGAAAACGCCTGAAAACACAACAGACTTGTTGCGGAGGTTTTCTACAGGACAGCACTTCTATTACAGATTTGATCCAAATAAGCATTGGGCTCTTGTGTAACTAGAAAGAGCTGATTCATTTATTTCTTTTTCTATGCATAAATCCTGCACTGAAGAAAGCAGAAAAGTCTGAGTTTAGAAGCTGATGGTCTGAGGAGGGAAATCTTCTTTGCTGTTAAGAAGATTTCTGTAAATCTCCATAAGCAAATGGAATACGGTGTCTAGGTGTCTGAACTACTGATGGGACTTTTTACAATTGTAATGCAAATGATACTGGGCTTGGTTTTGACTGCAGTTACAGTATTTCCTTGTTGGTGGAAAGATGAAAAGGAATAGGCAGGGTCTTCCTGGAATTAGACGCACAGAGAACTCCAGTTTTGACAAATGTGAAGTTCAATACTGGCTATGGTACTAAGTGAATGCGTTGTTTAAATGGATGTTTCGTTAATGACTCAATTTCACACTCACATCCAGTAGAGCATAACTTTGGGTGGGTAAATGAAAACAAGTTTCCTGCCCCTTTATATTCATATGATGGTAAAACTTTTCAGTGGTGTTGCAGATCTGTCTAGAAGAAATTTAGTGAGCTCCTTAAAGGTCCATTACAATTCACAATAAATGAACAAGGTAGTGGGAGGAGTCTTACACCTGTAGGGGGGTGATTTGTGTTGTTAACTGTGATAAAGGATCCTCTTTCGAGTTTCTGATAATGCAGAATATCCTGGATTGCTGAGAATATATAACAGTACAGCAGAGGAAGCTTGATGAACTGCCGAGGATAACTAAGGGCAGAGAGCTTAAATGGTAGAGATGATTGTCCAGCTTTTAAGGCCAGAGCACATTAAGTAAGTTAATGTGGCTATCTAAGGACACTGAGCATGCCCAGTAAACAGTGATAGATTTTTAAGGACTCAGAACATGCTTTTGTGCACAGCTCCTTATGCCACATAATCCCTAAAGATGCCATTTTATGCCATCTGGCTTTTGTTGTTATTCCCAGTCAGCACTTCTAGATTGTGTTTTTTTTTCCCCTGTGAAACATATTTCCCTTTCATTTCAGAGATTTTTTTTCTCAAAGCTTATACTGCATACCAATAAATCAAACCATATTTCAAGCATTTTTTTTTGTTTTAGCTGTGTCCATATATCCAGTTAACAACCAACCTTAAGAACCTCTTCCCTTTTTCCTTTCACTTTCTTGAACAGTGACTTCTACAGATGTCTGGGGACCACTGACTCCAGAAAGAGCTGCAACATGCAGCTGCTATGACAATAGAGTCCATAATTCTCCTCTTGCCATTTTGCTTCAAATTTCTGAGTTTTATTTGCTCACCCATTTCCATGAGTGTGTTTGTATTGCTTTCTAACTGCTGGAGCCCAGCAATGGTGGTGATCTGGTCTGGAATGAAGGAGGCACTTGGCCTCAGCCACCTCTGGGATGATGGTCAGTGGATGTAGGAGAACAGAAAATAGTAGATTTTAATTTTGGTGCCTAAACCAAAATGCAGTGATCTTCCTGGAGCCACATAACTGTTAATGAATAGAATAACAGGAGGTGACCATTTGCCCCTAATCTTTCCCGTTTTGATGCAACTAGATTTGTGGTATGCTAGCAAAACCTGCAGCCCAAACCTGACGCCTCTAAATACTGGAAGAAAACACTAATTAAAGTTAGCCAGGAGTGCTTAGCTACTCCTCAGTGGCCCATATGCATCCTATTTGTTATTTCTGGACTTTGTTTAGACAAGGGGCAAGGGGGCACAACCAGAGTCTTCTGGAGACTGTGCCTTTGGGTGCTGCTCATCATGTAATGCAGTTGCTCATAAAAAGCATGACTGACATGTAAGGCATTACTAAGCATTGCTAATTTACCTCATTTTCATGCTTGGTAATATTTTCATGCTCCTAACCATAAAAAAAAAGCCATATAAAATGTGAGACTATGGGTGGGCGTGAACAGGGTCTGTGCCACAAAGGGGACAAGTGGCAGGAAGAGTCGATTTTTGCCTGCACTGGCACTTCTGGGGGGAGAGGGCACCCAGTGCCAGTATGGTGATGGGCTTCTCTGAATTGTTTGGGATTTTTTTTATTTGATTGGAATCCGCTAATTGAGGCAAGGGATTGCTGTTGAAGCATAAACTCAGAAAAGATACTTTATTGAAGCGCAGATATGTAACGAGGGAGAAAGCCTCACTCGCGCTTCCAGCCCCTGCTCCCGCTGGAGAGTGATGCCACGATGCTCTGTGCCCTGGCGAGAGGAGCGTGGGAGCAGAGGACCTTCCCCACCACCTCCTGCAGAGCCTCCTGGGCGAGAGCGATGACCAGACCGCCGGCACAGCCGCCGCGGCCAGCCGTCACTGCGGAGGGTAGCGGACAGCTTCTGCTGGAGGAGGAAGGGTTTGGCTGGTGGTTGCCAGAAAAGCCCGTGCTAATTCAAGCTCAACTTTGGATTTTCAGATGGTTGAGATGATTGCTATAAGCTATTACCAACAGGTTCCACTTTCATTTCCACCTGTTCCTGCTATGTGCCATTTTTTGGCCATCTAGATATTAAAGCTGATGGTTGTAAGAATCAGAATACTTGCCTTCTTTGATAGACAGCCCCACTAAGGATAATATAGTAATGTCCGATGTTGTTTTATCATGTTCCTTCTGAAGAAGGCTATTGTTGCTGGGGTTTCTGGCCGTCTTCTGGAGCCAGAAATCAGGCACGGCTGAAGGATTTCGAGGATGCTGGAAAGCGTTGGCCTGAGGTGTTTCTCAGCAGCCGTTGTCCGAACCCACGGCAGTCTGCGGGACGGTCTGCAGATAGACCCCTTCAGAGCAGCAATTTCAGGTGCATCCATTAATCAGTGCACAGAGCAGTGCCAGCCAAGACCGTGTAACCCAGATTTTGTATATTACTCACACGTGAAGAATGCAAAAGCAGATGATCTGCTGATCAGAAATTATTTCCCAGAGAACAATTTTAATTATCTAATAAACTTCAGAAAGATGCGAGTTTCTCGACAACAATTTTGCAAAGGGAAACGGAAATTAGGCCTAGATTTTCAACTCTAGAGGGACTCCAAAACTAAGGTCCTATATCCATATTTAGGTATCTGCCTTAAAAAATTTTGCTTTCCAGTGTGCTGTGCACCCCGTATCTCACCTTGATTTGCATTCCAGAAAATCAAGGTCAAAGCTAAGCCTGACTTTCTTTCATCTTCCTCAGATTATTTATTACAACAGATGCGCCATTGCCTCTTGAAGTGTTAGTCCTTTATAGGACAAAGTTTCATCTTTTAAGATCTGTTTTTTAGTCTTCTTAACATACATTTTTAATATAGGTGTCTAACTAACAGGCAGTTGTGTGTCATTTGAGGTTGACTATGGTATACGGGATAAGGAGGCTAGGAATCACGGCTGTAAAGGATTTTGGAAGGGTTGCAGTAAGAGCTGAAGAAAGCAGTTTGGGTTTCCAAGCACCATCGACCTTAGGTGAGCCCTTATATTTACAGCAGCTGTATGTGTCCTGCCTGGGTGGACTGCGAGGTGTGTTTTGCAGAGGACAAAGTTCGGACGCATTCATTTCCAGTTTCTGCCTGGGAGCAGGGGAAAGGAAGGAGAAGTTGTATGTAATGTTGCAAGGCTTAAGTTAATGTAAAATAAATCAAACCTGAGAAGGTGTTTTAAAAAAGAAATCTGGCAGTCACAGAGAGGAGAAGGTGCTGGGCCTGGGAACATATTTGTCTTTTTTAAATGCTCACTTTCAAGCGTGTCTGGTTTCTAGCCCAGTTTGTATCAGAAGGGATCAATTTTTTTTCCCCGTTTCCCTGTTCTACTTTTGTGCTGGTATTGTCTGAATCCCAGAGTGAACAGCAATACATCATCCTGCTTCAACATCTGCTAGAGCCCCCTCTCTTTCTAATCTGCCCAGATCCCCAAAGCCTTTCCCACCTGCTATAGCACCAAATGCTCATTATAGCACACAGCTACGCCCTTCACTGTCCTTTCTCCACGACTCTCAAGGTTAACATGGAACAATGACTATTATTAAACGGGGGCTTTAACAATGTAAAGGCAGCCCAAGCTGGGGAAGGGGGTGGTGGGGGGGGAGAAAGGGAGCTGGGAGGAATTGGGTAACATGCCAGCTTTGCTGGCAACAAAGATCTGCGAGAAAGCTGTGGCCAATTTTCCAGTCGAAACATGACTCACTGAACAGAGATGCACCCGAAATAAATAGCTTCCCTGTTCTGCGCCCAGCAGAAGCAGGAACCACACCCTCCTGTGGTTTTGCGTCAGGGTACTGCGGGTACCGCTCCGAGCTGCTTGCTGGAGCAGCGCAGATAAAAACGGCAATTTGGAAGGAGCTGGTGGCTCTGGGGGTTTGTTTATTGCTTGGCAAACTGAAAATCATAAGCAATTGGAAGACCTTTCTTTTTCCTTTTTTTTTTTTCTTCTGTTTCCCCCCACCCCCC
>NW_010551948.1:8486-21940 GCF_000687285.1 Phaethon lepturus
TCAAACTATCAACCTGCTCCTTCTGCTTGCATCATCAGGTGCATCGCCAGCGGAGACCGTGGCGCGGGCACGTGTGGGTTTGGGGAGGAGAGGAGAGTGGGCAGCGAGGGAGAGGGACAGGCTCACGTGCTTTGGACAGGGTCTGGCTACGGGGGGCAAGGCTGCCGTGGTGGGGAACGGAGACGCAGCGCGAACGCTGCGATCCCTTGCTTTCCTCGTATTCCCTCTCGAGGTAACAGGAGTGACCTCAGCTGTTGGGAGTTTTGGGTGGTTTTAGTCTTTTATTGACACAACCTTAAATAAATGAAGAAAAACCCTCCTTGATGATGTCATTTGGCCCTTGCAGGCCGATGCATGGATTGGACTGCGTCGTATCAGAGGGACTTGAGATATGGTTTGTGCAGTCTGAGGAGACTACGTCCACCTCTAAGGCACGGTCCTGGCCCCAGTGATATCCTGTCCGGCATGATGCACCTCCATCTCCCAGCAGACGGATGCAGCGGCCTCCCCTTATCGCCTGAACGGTGTAGCACAGTTTGCCATGCTGAGCAGAGCAAGATTTTGGAACCAACACACCCCGCACTGAGGACCTGGGCTGCGCCTGGGCATGTGCAGTGGCGGACAGAGGGACTTGGAAAGGGTGGCGAGAAGAGGATGGCTTGTGTTAGTGTTAGCTGTTGCTGTCATATGTTAGGCATCCCTGTCAGATGGCAGCTTTCCTGGTCTCTGGATGGATGGAAACATCCTGTGTTTCTTCTTTACGACCATGCTTTTGAGGCCGTGTCTCTTTTAACAAGCCACTTAAGGTGCATACCTGTTGGAGTTAAGCACTTCATTCATTCACTTACTTGCTCATTCCACTGAACAGGAACAGTTTCTTAGACGATAACTTAAAAATCCATTTTTAGCTGGACCTTATGTTAATAAAACTATAAATACACACAAAAAAATCACACAGGAAGGGGGCAAAACGTATTAAATAAAATGTAAATTTTTCAAAGAAATGTCAACAACTCATGCTTTCTGTTTACCACACTCAAATTCATGAAAAGTGTGATTGTAGTTATCTGAAAACTACATCTGAGTGGTGTTAGTCACATAAAACTTAAAGCAGGCTGGCTATACAGTTAGCTGAAAACATTTCATCCAGACATAGCAGTTCAAACCCTGAGCCCCAAACCCAGCCATATAAGGGTCAGCTTTTAAATAAAAACTGCAAAGAGAAACAAGAACAAACAAGGGTTTGGCTCCAGACTGTAAAAGTGAAATCTCACTTGAACTTGACTGTATTTCTGCTGATGCCAGCTGAGGTTAGGCTATCAGTTTCCAGGGAGCAAGATCATGACTTCTATATGAGCCAAACCATGACTCTGACTCAGCTCCTCTTAAATGTTCGACCATGACTGGAGTCCCACTTGTGGGATATCTTTGGATATCTTTTTCATTCAGTTTATGTGTGAATAAGATTGTTTTGTGGAACATATCCTTCATCTTATTTTAGAACATGGACAGGATAAAGGACAAAAACATGCATGTTTTCTCTCTTTATGTATATATATATGCACACTTTACATGAAGGTTAGAGTTTATGCCTGCCAATCAAAAAAGGAGGGAAAAAAACCCAAAGTACTATTAAAAAACCCCACACAGATTGGTCTGATGACAGTTGTGGGTGGCTATGCTTCAAAGATCCCATAAACCTCCTTCAGCTGCATGAGGTTTTACTGCAGTTCGGTGTGGGTGATGGGATGTTTCCATATGCACTTCCTTTCGGTTATTGTCTTCTGGTGAGACTTCCTTTATTCTGCTGAGAAGACCTCCATTTCCACTTTCCACACACAGACCTGCTTCCTGGCCTGAGTAAGACCAGTGGATCATAGTCTGCAGCAACTTGTCCCACCCCCCACCACCTGCGAAAGACAGGACCACTGTGACAGGCATGATCGCTCACGCAAAGGATGCTGAGCATTGCTCAGAGATCTCAACGCCACGAAGGAAAAAGCTACCAGTACCCAACAAACAAAAGCTGTAAAAGCTGTTTTCCACAACAAGCACTGTGAGGTGTTCAAATTGTAGGTGCACATGCTTATTGCTCATGTCAAGGCTTACAGTAATCGTTGTACACTTTAACATGCATTACAATACAGAATAGAGAACGTGTAGAAAGAGCAAGTCCTGGAAAACAACTAGCAGGTGTTTAAGTGTGTTTTTTCACCCAGCTGATTGAAGAGAGAAAGAGAGAAAGAAAGAGAGAAAGAGAAAAAAAGAGAGAGAGAAAGTAAGGAAGAAAGGAAGAAAGGAAGAAAGGAAGAAAGGAAGAAAGGAAGAAAGGAAAGAAAGGAAAGAAAGGAAGAAAGGAAGGAAGAAAGAAAGGAAAGAAAGGAAAGAAGGAAGGAAGGAAGGAAGAAAGAAAAAAGAAAGAAAAAAGAAAGAAAAAAGAAAGAAAAAGAAAGAAAGAAAGAAAGAAAGAAAGAAAGAAAGAAAGAAAGAAAGAAAGAAAGAAAGAAAGAAAGAAAGAAAGAAAGAAAGAAAGAAAGAAAGAAAGAAAGAACCTATCCACTTAGTCATGTTCCTGTGAGAGAAACAAGAGAAGAGTATGTATAAAGCCAAAGCAAAGCCTTAGTTCAAAGTCTGCCTGCCTTGTGGCCCTACCTGCTCACAGGCTGGATCAGAGTTGCATGTCTGGAGTCCTCTGAATATTGCAGGAACTTGGATATATTTGTTGCATTTGCAATTTTGTCTCTTTTCTAAAACAAACAAGAAAACAAATGAGTGTACTTTAAATAAAATTAACATTATGACATAAACTGAAATAGCTCACGAAATGCAAAATTATGGTAATTATGGATGACCTTGACACTGTCTGCCCTTTAATCACATCATCTGGCCTCCTCCCTCTACCAAAGCCAGGAGTTAAGGTTTAGAGTCACCCTTCACTTTGACAGTCTTGGATTTAAACCTCCTTCCATTTGGACCGTGCTTTCACATCTCTCAGACGTCCTGGGGTAAGCATCCCAGGACTCGTCTCAGAAGCCAAGGGTCCTGGGTGTGCAGACACCACTCTCATTGACTCAGGCACCCCAGGACAATGGCGTGTGTATGTACACCACTAAGTGTGTGCACTCCCTTTTATTTCTGCAGGCGCAGTATCAGCCCTCAGGTTTGAACCAGATCTAGTGAGCCATTGTACTGGTTCTCAGAGATCCACCTGTATCTCTGGGGGACCTTTACACTTAGTTACACAGGCATACACACACATTCATGCAAGCTTCATAAAAAGCATGATTTTCAAAATATTGCATGATCATCAGTGAGGCACTGGAAGAGTTTAGGCACCTTATGCACACTGATTTCAATCCCCTTTGATATATACAGACACATTATGGTGCTGACTTAGTGACATGATAACTTCTCTTTTTTTCATGTGACTTCCACCTCACTTAGTGTATTGGAGAAAAGGTGCTTATTTAATGATGAGCCTCTTGAAGTTTTGTTTTTTCCTGGTTCTGTGTGTGTCCTTATGCCTCCCTCACTTCCCACAATTCAGAGTTGTGCCTTCTGCAGTACATACTTTCTAGCTGTGCCACCAGCGAAACAGAGCTCCTACACGTAGCAGTTTCCTGAATTTCGCTGTAGTGGTGCAGACTTCTCTGCCTCTACCCCAGACTTACTCCTCCGGCTCTGAGCTATCGCAGTCCAGTGCCTTCCCACTCTCCTTTCCCAAATGCTTTTATTTCATCACCCAGTCAGTCACAATTTCCACCACGGAAGCCCGACCACTCGTCTTCTCACCACCATCTGGTCATACACTAAAGCAAAAGCTTCTAAAATTCCACTTGCACTAGCTCCATAAACCTTGTTAGACTCTTATTACTTACTGGAAATATGAGGAGAAATCCTCATTATCCATCCCTACAGAGCTTTATAACGTGCTAATCCCATCAGGGCTGCTTTTACGCACAGACCTAGGACCCTGAAGGAAACAAGACCTTGCAGCCATGGCCGTTGCTCCGGGGGGACAACCGTACAACATTTTTCCCAGCTCGATAGCTGTGTTCAGGTCGGGTGCCTGTTGTATTGACAGAAGTCCCAGTGAATAACAGAACTACTCACAGATGTAAGCATTACGTTGCCCAAGCAAGGTTGCAGAAACCTCCCTTACACTATTGCAAGGCAGTACAACTAGTGTCTGAGAAAAATCATATAATATTTATCTTGTTTAGTTCTGTGGGATTTTTGTCAGACTCGCAAGCGGGCCTTTTGGCACTCTCTGCTATTGGAAATTTCCCAACCACATGTAACAAAAACTCAGTCAGTTTAATACAATTATCAGCTTTTTCTCAGTCTGTGTTGAGTCTGTGTTTGTCTAATGTCCGGGTAGATATTTTCTACTTATTAAAATCAATAAATCTGCTACTTTGAAGATAAAGGCACATTTCTTGTGAAGCCTACTGTATATTGCTCTCTAATGCTTCAGTCTGTCCACTGTGCTCAACAGCAGAGCAGCAAATGAAATTGATAGTTAACACGCCTTTGTCAAACCATTTCCAAAGTTGTCTTCTAAAGAAACATCCAGAGGAGCTATGTGTCCTTCTATTTTCTGCCACGATAAAGCATGCATCTAGGAACTTTATTGTATTCTCTTCTTGGGTATAAATAGACTCCTCGTAAGTAGCATGTACAGTACTCACATATTCCTGGCTTTGCAGCAGATGAATTTAGACTTCTTAGGTAGAATGTTTATCCTTGTAATTTTATGTTAGTCACTTAAAATTGTCGGTTCTCTGTTTCTCTTTAGATCCGACAACATCCCCGCCTTTATTACTTGTTTCACCTGTAAATATTTGAGTTGTCATTGTCTTGTATAATATTTTATTTTTTGCGCTATGACAAATTACTATTTTACTCTACACACATTGCTACTGATCCAACAAAAACCAGGTTTCTAGGAATGTAACTTTTCTCACTTTTGAGTATCTGTGGCCCTAATAGGTTTTCTTATTTTTGTGTCCATGCTGCAAGCCAGAGCCAAGACATACCAAAATTTGCTTGTGGATCAAAAAGACAGATTAGTAATGTCATGGAAGTGACACAAATGGCTGCTTTGCTTTCAAGTGTACTGAGATAAACAGACTATAACATGTTCTGTGTGTTCTAGCCCAGTTCCCATTTTTAACGACAGAAATGTTTGGGTATGTTGAAAACACGAGGAGATCAAATTTTTAACTTTTGAGAGAATTATCTTGCCTCCTATTCAGCAGGCTTTCTGTTAACACACTGTACTTCTTTCTTCTCTCTGACTTTATTTCTGCCCTTTCTCCCCCTCTGGCTTTCAGCTTGTCCTTTTCCTTCCTTTTGATTTTGTGCTCAAACCTTTTTCTTTTTCTTCCCTGTGAATGCAGACCTGGCCTTTCCTCCCTTCTTAGCTTAAGGCTTAGTCTTTTTCTTCCCTTTGGCACTAGGCATAACCTTCTCTTTCTCTCTTTCTTTATGTTCTTTGACTTTCTCTCCCTGACTTCCCACATCTTCTAATTCAGGTTTTTCCTGGGGGTGTGTGTGCGTTCAAATAACTGCCTTTCTTGGAGAGATGGGCCATCGTCTCCTGCATCACCACGTCTGTCAGATGCTCTCTGCAGCTCTGGGGACAGACCTTGCTAGCCAGGCTTTCTCACTGACCTGTCTTGCAACTACATGTGCAAGAGCAGAGCCTTGACTGCAGCTATGACAGCTCCTCGGGAAGCGAGGAAGGAGCGTGGTTCTCTCCCCAGGTGCTGAGCCTCGCGCACCCAGGTTACCCTGGATGTGTTGCTTAAGGTTTGGCAATGAGCATCCCGTTTCTCAGAGTCCTGTGAAGGTCATTTTGACCAGCGAAGTCACCTCTATCTCACAGCCCATAGCACACCTCAGGTTATTTACTCAATATCTCTTCCTCTTACTAACAAATATGGTGCCTGCACGCAGAAAAAATAACTATTTGTTGTATATCGGCAAAGCTAGAGTCTTTCACAGGGATTGCGGAAAATATTAAAGCTGTTTTCCTTGAAAAAGAGCATCTGTTCCTTTGCAACTTGGTTTTTCAAATATTTCCCTCTGTGCCTCCATGACTTTGAAGCAGCTTTCTCCCTTTCCTTCTGCTGTCGAGGAGGTGGCTTTCCCTCGGCATCTGGGTGACACCTTTGCCTCCTTGGCTCTGCAGCTCTGACCTGGTGCCCCGTCAGCCCGATGTTTCCCCCCAGCGCTGGATGCTTCTCCTTGGCAGGTCTCTTTGCCCAAACTGCCCATCCCGTGCCCATCCGTCACGTGAGAAGCGCCCCGAAAGCTCTGTCCGGAGACGTGGGTCTCTCTTTAATCTCTTCCCCTTTAATTTTTGGCTGGGTAGCACAGTCTTCTCCTGTGTTTTGCATGAGGGGAAGTGACTCGCTGCTCGGCTGCGCAGAAAGTTTCACTTGTTCTTTTTTCATTTCTTCCCCTTTCCTTCCCTCTCCCTTGGAGCAGATCCACGTAGGTCTCTAGCTGCGTCTTGTTAAAAAGACATCAGCCTGAAGCTGACGGGGGCATTTATTAAGGGTAATGCAATCACAGTGTACCTTACATGATAAGGGAAGTAGAAATAACACAGAAAGGTCCAGATTTTGTCGAGTGCTCTGATCCCGAGTGCTGACTCAATGGAAATGATGAAAACTGATGTTCATTAGAGAGCGATGGTCAGACATGGAGCCATGGCTGTGTTGAAGGGAAGTTGCAGTCGGAAAAAACCAAACCAAACCAAAACAAAAAAAAGTGTCTGGCTGGAATTACAATGTACAAAGGAACGGAAAAACACTTACTAGTCTGTGAGAACTAATGCTATGCAAATTAATTCAATTCAGCATTAACTTCATGCAGACCCATCTGCATACCATGTTGCAGGCTTTTTAGAGGTGCTGTAGCTGTTCCAGATTGCTGAGCGAGACCCCACGACTTTAGAAATATTGACCAAAGTCAGAATTTCAAAAGGCTGGTGTCGTTGGCCTCACCAGTGTCCTCGTGCTGCTCCTGTTGCTCCAGCTGTGGAGTCACAGTGTCCTGCAAAGGCTCTGGTTAGCCTGTGTCTTCACCGAGCTCTTTTTGCATCTCTCCTGTGGATATTTAACGCAATTTCTTGAGTATGGTGTGTCTATAAAATTTTCCTTTACAGATACAAACTTCTTCCATGTGATGTTGCGTGATCTGTGCCAAAATAGATTCTCAATGCAAACCTCAGCCTATTTCTCCCCTGAGCATATAATTTTTCACATGCAAATAGAGCTGCTTGTGTTCATTTTAAAATATACTTTATAATTATTTTTACTTTATTTCCCCTCTTGCAAAATAGAAAGCAATCAAAGAGAAAGCAGCCAGTCAGGAAAATGTTTAATTGAGTGTAATAGCAATTCTTACCAGTATCAGAATAGAGTCTGCACAAAAAACTTTGAAGCACCAGCACTTCTACCAGATAGATTGACAATTGTCTCAATCTTCATTCACCTTATGTGCATGGCTGTCAGTATCTGAGAAGTACCAGTTTAGTGCAGTGGGAAGTGAGCAAGGAATCAATGCCAGAATTTTCAAGTTTAGGGAAAATATGAGAAATAATATCGCTTCGCATAAATGTCATTCACTCTGCTGTGCTGCCTAAATTCAGTATCTAAATAAGAACGAAAAAAAAAAGCTCCAACCGCGCATGAGGCACAGTTGAGCTATCTTGCACAAAGGACTCAGGCAGGGAAGGTCAGTGCTAGAGTTACTGCCTCCATCGTGAGGTTGCCCTAAGTTATGTTCACCGAAACAGTCCTTCTGCTGTCCTAAGCAGGTTGAATGAATGAACAAAGGCAGCCAGGGCAGTTCTTTACCACCATCTGCCTCCACGTACAAAGAAGCTCTAAAGCCAATTCAACTGAGTTGGTGCAGCTTTGCAGTGGTGGAGCGAAGAAGGTGGACCACCAGCTCCTCCTCCACGCAGGCTGCTCCCAGGCAGGAGGTGGCTCAACTTCAGCTGTCCCCCACGGCCAGAGACACCCCAAAAGCCCTTACAGAAAGGCTGACAACCCTCTCAGTTGTGCCTAGATAATGCATACCTCACAGACTGCAGTCAGACCAAAGGCAATGCCACCTCAGTAGAAGCCATTTCGTCCACATCCTTTGGGGTCATGCCACAGCACACCAAGGTCCCCAGCCAGAACTGACTTTCCCTTATGCAACTGTAAATCAAGAGGAACTCCTCCACTATGAACCTTTCTCACAAAATTACAGCACGAGTCAGGCCCCGGCTTCCTGCTCAGCTTAATGTGGTCCAGATATCTGATATGGGTTTTACATGAGGAGAACACTGCATCTGATGCACTTAAACTGAAAAAGGCTGGCAGTCTCACCAAGGGAAAATGACAGAAAAATTAGCTGTACGTTTTATAGTGGAGAAAATTTGGCAAAAGTTTCTTACTCCGAGCAAAATGGTTTACTAAGGCAAGGCACGTGGTGTGGACCCACACTCTGTTCCACCTGCTGGGAAACCCTGCACACTTGTGCTTCACATTGTCCCTTCCAAGGCCTCTAAACTAACTTGGAAAATGATTTTGTCCTTTAAAACCACAACAAAGCAAAAAACTTACTGCATGTTGAGTATTCCATCAAAACTAGATAAAATTATCATGCCAAATATACCATGAATGCAAGGTTTGTAAAGACTCCTTAACCTTCTTTTTTTTTTAATTATGACAAATCACTACTGCTCTAGTAGGATTATGATAACAGTTGCTCTAGCTAGTATTACCAGAATGCAAGGTGCTTTTCGGAACCTCCTCTTGTGCATTACAGCTCTTTTACCATCACGCAGCTGTGGGAAAGAAAAAAAGAAAAAAAAGACAGATACTTTGAAAATTGGGTTCAAAGCTTCCTTATGTTAGCTGCACGTAAAACATGACAGAAGAGCTACAAAAAAACTACCTGTATTTAATCTCAGTCATCCTGCACACCATTGCTTGAATTTTGTGTGTTTCATTTGCGGGAATTTTTTAATTGTTACATATGGCACAGGCCCTGATATTGTAGCTTGTTGCACTTGAAAACATGAAAGCAATGGGAAGAAAGAGTCCTGCTGAGTTTGAATGAGGATCGTGAAATTTGAGCCTTTATG
Organism: Phaethon lepturus; assembly: GCF_000687285.1. NCBI lineage: Eukaryota > Metazoa > Chordata > Aves > Phaethontiformes > Phaethontidae > Phaethon > Phaethon lepturus. The sequence continues at coordinate 17,638 of NW_010551948.1, forward strand.
AAATGGAAAATTATCCTTAATTTACGTCTTGGGGGGCGGGTCTAAAGCTCAGGGCACCTTTATTCATGAGTTACGGCAAAGTCTGACAGAGAAATCAGGTCTTTACGTAATTTAACACAACACACTCCCGGTTGGATGCATGATATGCCATGTACTGGAAGCACAAGTGTGTAGCTCTAGAAGGAATAGCAACTTTTCTCGGCTCCCTAAGAGAAGCTCTTCCCCAAAATGCCTGTCCTCCCTGCACTTTATCTCTTCTGGCCAGCCGTACTTCATGTGAGACCATCTTCTAACTACTGGTAGCCCAGAGAAGCTCCCAGCTTAAAGCCCTTTAACGAGCGGAACAAGAGTGCCATAATTCATATTGCACGTACCATAAAATTACCAAGAGAGAGACGGAGAGAAAATGCTCCATTCATTGCAGCTGGCATCCTTTTTATCAGGTAGGCTATATAAGCAAGTACGGCGTTGAGCTGTCAAGTCTGAGGTCATGGCTGCTCCCGAATCGCAGCGGTTTCGTGTATTTTAGTATGCTCTCATTACAAGGTACAGCGTACGGTTAAGGAGCAGGCTCGTGGCGCCAGCGTGTGATTATGGCAAGACGGGCTGACCACCGGGAAATTGCTGAGCTAACGGAGAGGAGCCGGGCTGAGCGGAGCCGCAGCCGAGCTCGCAGACGGGCACCGCGCCGGCACACCTCGTGACGGCGGATCTGCAGCGGGATGCTCCGCGCAGAGCCGGCGTGTTTTCCCGGGGAAAGGGGAGCGCACGTCTTCAAGGGGCTGTTTATGAATCCTCTCTGCTACCCTGTTTTTGAGTTCTCTGATGTTCCTGTGTGGAATTCTGTGTGTGTAAATTGCCCTTCTAACTTTCCATCTCTCCGCATCTCTTTGGGTTATTTCTTTTTCTCTCCCTCTCCCTGCTTCCCCTCCGTCCCTGTCCCTCCCCCCCGAAAAAGTTTGAAAGCCTAACCACAATGTAAAACAAATAAAAATAATACAAAAAAATCAGCTTCATACTTAGTGGTCAACCGGCTGCCAAAATCCTTTTCAGAGTGACCATTATGAGAGGCAGGGATAAGTCAGACACCTTAAAAATAGTGACATTTTGGTCACAGCACGCAGCCTATTAGTCTGTGGGGTTTTTTTTCTGTGGGTCAAAAATGTCTTTCAGCCCCTTGTGAACGTTTTTCTCTGCACACAAATGTTTGCTCCCCCTCCCCCCTCCTTCCCAGTTTCAAGCAGCCTGTTTATTCAGGGTAAAAAAAGAGAGTACAAGAGTTGTTAAATAGAAAAAGAATTTGGAGAGGGTGTAAAATGATAACCATGACAACTTCGGAAGCAATAATGAAGAAAAAAAGCCCAAAGCCTGAAAATCTAATGTTTATCTCTCAAATCTGAAAAAAAACCCCAGCAATTGAAATGGTCACTGCTCTGCTGTGGGCACCTGGCATGAGACATGAGACACTTGTTGGAGACACAGGGGTCTATAGCTTTGACTAAGTTTTGCAAGAGCAAAGAGTGCTATAGGTTGACTATAGGAAGCTTGGGCAGAGATACAGAAATGTCCCTGAAACCTTGAGCAAAAATCATCACCTCATTTGCTGCTCACCCAGTAGCCAAAGGGAGTATTTTGTACACAGTGCAAAAGTGCAAAAAAGAAGTGAAGCCTGGCACCTTTATTTTGATATTATTTCTTCAAATGATAAGAGGCTTTGAGGTTGCGGGGGGGGTCGGCGTGTTTCAAAATGCCCTGCTAAAAAAAGTGGGCTGCTGTCAGAGCCACATTTAAGCTGACCACAAGCTGCTTGTCCCCTGTCCTTTTGGAGTGGTGCTTTCCTCAGTCCACTTATACCTTTAAAACACCTTTCTAAAAACTTCCTTTGTGTTTTAAAACCAGTGGCCCCTGCCTTGCTAAGGGTGACACTCCTGAGCATACCATCACCTCCTTTTGAATTAATGTGTTCCCTTAGCCTGGCTAAAGCAGCTGATGATACAGGAGAATTAAATAAAGAATAAAAATATTATGGATGAAGTCTTTATAAATGTGTAGTTCTCCATACCTGTAAGAAACCTGGCAGAAGAGCCTGGCTGGCAAATAGTGCAATAACAGGGACCTCCTGCTTACTAATTCACCTCAGGATGCGTGACCTCTCATGCGAACGTTGTCTTGTTTGGGGCTTATTTCTGTATATGTAAATGAGAATACATTTTATTTAACATACGCTGTTGAGAGGACATCCGTGTTGGTATGGCGTTTTGCGCTGGAAGGACAGGGTCTCAACTGTGCCATTTCCCTCTGGGTGATCTGGGGGAAGTCGAGATCAAAAATATACCACTTCATGTCCCCGTTAGCAATCTGTCAAGGGAAGCCAGCCTCAGAGAGCATCGTTTGTAAAGCTTTGAGTTCTCTGCATGAAAGATGTTCAACAAGAGGCTGTTAACAAAAGTGAGCTCTGGGAAACGTATTATTGAACTAGGGCTGTACAAAATTCACACTGAATTTGATACAGGCAAATTTATTTTTCGTTTTCAGTGCACAAAGGGTTGCAAGTGCGATTGAAACGTCCGCATGTCACTGACTGTCATGCACATCTTTAGGCTTAGTCTCCTCTTTAGAAGCTTCCTCTGTCAAGAGCAGATCCTCTGTTCCCCCCGTCAACCTCACAGAACCACAGGATCACAGACCAGTTTGGGCTGGAGGGACCTCTCCAGGCCACCCAGTCCAGCCCCGGCCGTGAGCAGGGACATCCCCACCAGAGCAGGTTGCTCAGAGCCCCGTCCAGCCTGACTTTGACACCCCACCTCGTTTCATCCTCTTCTCCTCTTGTGCTCTCCATCTGTTAAAGAGTTTCTTCCGATACTCGGTTAAACGTTTTACAATTAAAAGGTTTTCAGAATCCAAAAATGCTGTAGAGGCACAGCTCTTGAAACTGATTTAGCTGTTTTGCTTTTACTGGAATTTGGGTACTTTAACAAGTGCTTTACTACCTTAGTGTTCCAGGCCTTGGCGCATAACTGCTACAGGCTTCAAAGGCAGCTAAGAGCTTAATTTACAATTTCATCTTGCACGTGTACATAGAGATAATTCTAATGGACTAAATAGACTCCTCCAATTCAAATCAATTCCCTGCTTATTCTGAAATTCCTAAGTTAGATTTTTTATGCCGGTCCCATGCTGACTATTCTGAGCTTTATTTTAAATAACCAGGATTTTATTTTTAATAATGGAAATCTTCGTTATTTAAATTGGAAGTCACAATCTCTTTATTTTTCACAACAGATGCTCTGTGAATTGTATGAACTTGTGAATTTCGAAGCTTCTCTGAAGGATTCAGAAGCACAGCTAAAACTTGTAAAGTTTAACGGGATAAAAGTGAAAATATCCCTGAGTCCTGACATCTATTTGCTCTAAACCTTACTTATGTAAAAAATGCCAGGCATTTTTTTTTCCATGTGTTTTAAAAGCTATAGGGTTTCATTGGCAGTGCAAACATAAGCCATTGATGTTATATAAAGAATGTAACCTCGAGATGGTATCTTAAGAGCCCTGTCCAAAATATAAAATGAAATAAAAATCCCACTACCTGCAGGGGACATTGCATCAGTTAATGTGGAGTGATGTAGGAACAACAGCTTAGAACTCAGTTAAACCTCAAGGTTTGACCCAGTAGCTGCTGCTGGGAGCAGCTGAGAAAGGTCTGGTATTTTTTTGTGCATAGCCACTTCCCCTCTACCACGTTCTACGTCCTGAAACTCGTCCCTTTCCCGGACGGAGCTCAGTTGCTCTGAAACGTTTTCCCAGTGAAGCAGCGGCCGTATAGTTTTCTGTGCACTTTGCATCATCTGCGTAGTACGTTTTCTCGAGGGGAAACGCTGCTGCTCGTACGGGTGCTTCTGCTCCTAAGTCTGTGCTGTACCTCGCCGGGGCAGAGGTGCCAGGTCTTGGCGGTCACCCCAGCCCCAGCAGGGACCACCGAGGCCAGTTGTCTCTGCGGCATCTCGGGGCAAGCAGGAACGCGGGTGGAGGAGCAGCCCCGCTGACGCGGAGCTGCAGGTTCAAGCCAACGTGGGACTGCCGTTTCCCTAAAACCTGGCAAGAAACGGGGCTGCTGCAACCCTCGTTTTCAAGCCCTCTGGTGCTGCCTTTAATGCCCACGTCGCCACGCGGACCCCTGCCGAGTCCTTACACTTATTCCTTTATTTATATAACCATTTCTGCAGCGGGCTTTGCTCCTCGCCGGCTGGCGCAAAGGTACGGCCGCTGCCGCCCACACAGCTGCCACGGCCACCGCTACCACCCC
>NW_010551948.1:21971-41419 GCF_000687285.1 Phaethon lepturus
CACGCGGACCACGTCTCCTCTTACGCCGAGCCTTAGAAGGGATGCGCTGGGACAAATGCGGGGTTTGGCCGCCGGATTCTCAGATGTGTCACATATTTCTTCGGAGCTCGGGGCTGTTGCGACAGCTGTTTGTAAACACTGCAAATCCAGCATTAGACCAGGCAAGGAGAATATTTTTTTCGACTTCAGGCTTCCTGAACCGTCCTTAAAAATGTTGCAAATACACTGGCACTTCTGCTGTTGATCTAAATAGCAACCAGCACTGGTTTTCGGCTGTGGGGGCCAGCGGGCAGGCTCCGTCCCCGCGTCCTCCTGTGCCGGGTGACTCATCGGCCAGTCTGGGAATGTGCAGAAAAAAATATACAAAATTGTACCCCCCAAGTGCCAGAGGCTGAGCACGGGCTTGCTTAAAACACTCTATTCCCACTAGGTAAATGTGGCAGGAATAAAAAATGCCACCTTTTGCTCTTTCCAGACATGCTTTGACTCATGTAAAATCATGTTGATTTTTAACTCACACCAAAACAGGCTTGAAAGATAGTCCTCTGGTTTTATGCTTGCGAGGAAACTTACCAACCCCTACCCCTTTAATGTTTTAATGTATAGAAGGATTTTTCTCGATGGTATCTCAACGATAATTGCTGTCCACTCTGACAGGGGAAAAGTTTGAAACCGTAAGCAGGAAGGACAGCTGCTATGTTAACCTTATTTTGCCCCAGTGAGGTAAGATGGTCTCCACTTCATATTATAAATTGAAAAATTTCCTTCAGTATTATTTTTCTGGGCCTGCTACTGCCTTACCAGAATGCAATGCAGGAAAATGATTTCAACATCTCCAGTTGCAAGACAGTATTTTCAGTATGACATAAATAAACAGTTCAGGTTTTAGAGAAAAAGTAAAGAGAGGTAGGAGGTCAGCATCTCAGAAAATTGCGATAATAACAGAGATCATAGTTTCTGTCAAACAAATTGCATCAAAGCTTTTAAAATTATCTCAAGTGGCCTGCATATTTCCGTATAGCTTTAGGCCCACGACAGAAGCAGGGACGGGATCTGGGAGCCTTAGCTCAGAGGATTTGGACTTTACAACCTGTTTCATTTACAAAGGAAATGCTGTTAATAGCTGCCTGTACTGAATAACTAATAATTTAAAGAAAACTCTGATTGGTTAGCAAACACCATTCACTGTTTAGTTTACTATGACCTGGGAAGGACGTGAGCATCTTTTGGGAGGAGTGAGCCTCTGGGAATTCTGTGCTCTCCGGCAAGGACTCCTTGGATGATAGTGTTTGCTTTTTGTGAAATCTAACATGTTATGCCTCCTTATTTAAAAGGTCGTGGAAAACCACTCACACAGATTTCATCAGAACAACCATGCAAAGGAACACAAGTCAGTGCCTAAAAGCAAGGCACGAGGCTGAAACCTCTCAAGGCTTTCCAGCAACATGTTCCTTGTGGAAAACAGCAGGTCAGATTTACACCCTCAAAAGACTGGCCAGTCTCTCTCATTAAGGTGGGTTTTGCCCTTTTCAGGATTTTACGAAGCAACAGGGTAATTTTCGTGCTTGCCAATGCCACCAGTTCTCTCTAGTGTATCACGCTTTTATTTTAAGGGAGTCCAATCTGTGCTCTAAGGGAGTACTGAGGGAGAACTAAGGGAGAAAGGGAGCACCAATCTGTAAAAGGTGGAAATTTATTACCTGTCCACCGCCTGCCTCAGAGCAGGTCAGGCTAAGCCTCCACACTTTCTTCTGTGTTAATTCTCTTTTCAGACCCCCCAAAATCGACCACTTATCCCCATGTTTGCCATGAAGGCAATAACGTTAATAGCAGGAGCAGTCGGTCAGCAAGAGGAGAAGAACCAGTGCAAGTGAATGTTGTATGAGGCACAGAGTCAGTTCAAATCATTATTTTTGTGTGAATGTGTATTTTTTTTGCATAAAAGTTACTACAGTCTATCATGAATCATGAAAGTTACTCTTTTAAATAGACGTGGTATCCTCTTTTCAAACCACATCAAATGTAGAGCAAATTAGGCTTATAGACAGCACTCGTCCCAAAACAACAGTACTAAAATTAGAAATAGATATACTGTGACCCCACACATTCCACTTAAACTCAACAGAACCCACCTACAGTAAATATTTCGGCTTCTCTGATGTTGTCAGCAGTGAAACTAATATGCATCGAGGCTGCCAAGAGTAGAGCAAATAAGATCGTTATTGAAAATATGACTATTGACATTTTGCTGTTTCTTAAAAACATCATAAATTTTATTGTTGACTCCTTCGTGAACAAAGGCAGCACCATCATATTCCTCTTACTGACCTAAAAAATGGATATAAAGTGTTGGGAAATATTGTTACCCTTACTTGACATTAGACCAATGTATTCTTGGTTACAACTGAACTTGGTTTTTTGGTTATTGTTATTCTTGGTTACAATGTGGGGGTTCCTTGCAGAGAAAAAAATAACCATACCATCATCAGTGAGAGAATATATTTCTTGATTTGTAGTGAACTAGTTTGAACGCATTAATAATTTTCAGACATCCTTTCCTTCTAACCTACTTACTTTCTCCCAGCCAGGGTACACTGTGCAACACATGCCAGATGATTTGAAACAGGTATAGTTGCAAAATTACAGACGTGAATTTTGAATTTGAACCACAGTACTGTAACGCCCAACAAGTGCTTTGCGATATTATTTTCTCTTGTCCTAAAGGTTTATGGATCAGCTCCAGGTGTTGCATCAGAGGTTACTTCAGCTTTATGCTGGTCTAATTGGGATGACGATAGTGGCCAATGGATAGGACACTTCGCATTTAATACTATTGTTCTGGGAAACATTCTTCCTGCAGAACTGCTGTTGGCTCCCATGTTGCTTCAGGGACAGATTTAGGCCAGAATAAAAAAGTGTGCTATTTCTCAGGCAGCAGTTACCAGGCTGGACACTATGTAATGCAGTCCCAGAACTCAAATCAGAAGCCATGGTCGGCTGGCGAGGATGCTGCCTGATTACCTGTGCTTGCTTCTAATTGATGGAGTCCTGTAAATTTCAGTTGTAGATATAGTCTGTAAGATGGTGATAACTTGAGACCCTAAAACTATTTGGGCCACCCTTTCAAGCTGTATTAGTTCCCAGAGTTCATGGAGACACCCACGACAGCGTCCCTGTCTTAAATTCTCCAAATAGTTGAGGCAGCCTCTCCATCTGCCAAGAAGACTGGGTCCAAATAAACAAAGGGCATTTTGAGCATTTAGAAAATGCAGACACTGGTCCTCAGCTTTAGCCAAATGCAGACATCCTGGCGAAACTGGAGGAATGAATTGAAGACCACACGTATGTGTTTTAGTGGGTGCTTAAAAACATGTGACTGATTCTGAGGAATTACTTTCAAGACTGATGGCTTAATTTACACAATAAATGTAATTCTGTGTGTGTGTTCATATACATATATGTATTAAAATATATAGGGGATGTTATTTCTATTTTATGCGTTATGATTTCTGGTTCATTAAGATTTCCCAGCCGATTGGGTGTCTATGTTGGGTGAATAATATCTTTGTAAGTTATGTATAAAAAAGATCAAATTTAACCAAATTATTTATGATCAACAGAGGCCTTTTAAAAGGGCAGAGTTTTCATGTTTAGTGAATCTTAGACTTTTCCAAATTGGTTAGGTCATCTTGCAAAACTTCATCTGATGGTGAAATTAGCTGTAGATTTAGAAACTTGAGCCCAAGCATACCCCAAAATTACATTCATGTTTTGCATAATTAATTGTATCAAAATGCTAACTCCATCCCCTTCTCACTTTTACTTTCCCTGATCTTTGAGTTGTGAATCTGAACTTTTCTGGTTTTCTTAAATTTTAACATCTTTTGAGTTAGAATAAATCCACTGAAGAATAACTTTTTCCTTTTCACTATGTTATGAAAGGATTGAAAGGAGTTAACACAGTTCTAAACATATTTCATAAGCCATTTATAATTTGATCATTTTTTCTTGCTTTAAAGTTGACAGTAGTTTAGCTTTGATAGTGCCAGGTGGTAATCCAAAGTGACTTAGATTTCCTATAGCAATAACATTTGGCAGATTTGTTCCTTGATGAGAGGAAACCATTTCTATTTTTAGCCACATTTTTTGATAGAACCATAAATATAGAAAGCCTTTCTGCTAGAATTCTTTAAAAAGTATTACACAGTACGATGAACCCCATTTTCTATGTTTACTAAAGTTTGTTGTTGTGAAAAAGAACAGAAAGAGAGGAATGAAAAAATCCCAAGAACAGGTATACTCTGCATATAACATTCATTTGAGGCTTGAAGAAAACATAGCATTCTGCTGAATACCCAGCTCTGAAATTATTCAGAATGTACTTAGTCCTCCATCAACCTGTATTAGAAAGCATGAATGTATCTTGTTGTCTGAAATTTGCTTGTTGCAGTCACAAATGCCAGACTGATCCTTATTGGAATTTCACTGACATTGGTCGAGTGTCTCTGGACCTGACTGTAGCTCTCTGCCCCTATCCAGGCACTCTGGAGATAGCAGGCTTCAGACAGGTAGATAAATGGACCTATCAAACAAGCAGATCCATTCATATAGAATAAGTAGTCAAGTATGCAGAGCTAAATGTTGCCCACACAAACAACCTAATTACAAGACAAACGACCATGAAAAGAGGAGCCCTGAGATATGTGCAAACACCAGACACAGTTGCACAGGAGAGTGTATGACCTTCTTCCTACTACTTCCCATACTGATGCTAGAAAAAGAGGCCTCCAAGACCTGGTGCCATGGTTGGATCTGTCCCGGCTCCTCAAGAGTCCGTGGGTGTGGTTGCTGTTTGCATGGAGAGCAGGAGTACTGCTGGCACCTCCAGCTGGTGCATGGTCCCTCCATGTGCTGTAAGCAGAGTAGCCTTAGCTGCTCCCATAGCACACCAGAAGTCAATGTCGATCACGCTCAGCAGCACTAGTGCTGCTGGATGAAAAAAGACAGAAAGGTTCGTTCTTGTGACAATACAGGGGGAGGGGAAAACAGCAAGCTAAAGTAAGAATTAGTTAAATGTTAACTCTTATGAAAGCTATCACTGGATTATTTCATTTTGTTGGATTTTGTCTGTGTTTCCCACAACGGGACAACTCCTACTTCCTTTTGCTTGCTGAAGGGAACCTGAGGGTTGCAGTGAAGACCAAATCAAAGGCGAGAAGACAGAGCTCCTAATCATGAATAGGACTAATTTCATAGTGAGTTACATTAAGACAGGGAGTTTGGTCAGCAGCCTGACTGTGTCTGGTTTTGTGTACCAAGTTCAAGAGGGCTGTGGAGAAGCTGGAGAGCTACAGTGGAGGGACACCAAAAGAGTCACAGGCCTAGAGGACATCACATGTGGGAAGAAGATCAGGGCTCTGACATTGGTTGGTCCAGGGAAGAGGAGGCAAAGGGACGATCTAAAAGCACTTGACAACTGTGTGAAGAGTGGTTACAAGGGCAGCAGAGCCAAATTCTTCTAGGTACAGCCAGGCTATCTAACAGAGGGCAATGGCCATAGATTATGGGTCAGGGGCTTCGTATTGGACATTAGAAAAACTTCTTCACCAGGAGGTAATTGCAGGTTAGAAGTGACCCAGAGAGGCTGAGGAATCTTTGTCCTTGGAGATTTTCAAGACTCAGCTAGACAAATCCATTGCTGACCTCATCTAGTGTTGGCAATAGTCCCATTTCAAATAGGAGGCTGGATGACCTTCAGAAGTCCTATGCAACCAACTTCTATGATTCTCTGTGTTTAAGAAAGTAAAAAAATTATAGCATAGCTCAAATTAATTTAATTTACTATCTCAGAGCATTGAAGAGCCCCTTTAACTTATCCCTAACAGCTAAGATCTGAGCAAATCAATATGAGCTGAAACTGTCATATGTGGATCTTCATCCATCAGCAGAAAGGAAGTTCTGGGGTTAGTAAGCCTTCCACTGAAATTGTTCTGCTATTAAATGCTTTACTGGTTTTGAGATGCCTGGTAAAGACATCAGGAAGAAGGGATTGCTTATCTGTCATCAGACCTGGTATGTGGAAGGCCGTAGAGTGTGCAATATTTTGCTTCAGACAGCACCACTCAGTAAGGACCATGCAAACACAGTCAGCAAAAAGTAAAGTAGGATTTGCTCTCTCCCAGCATGTCTTTCCTGAACAGGAAGATTGTCTAGGTAACTTTTTTTTTCACTTCTAAGTCCTTCTTTCATAGCCTTTTCATACACATTCAAAATGGGTATGATCTTTTATGGGACTCCATAAAAAGCCTTTGTATGCAGGGAAAGGCATGAAACATTAAATCTTTAAGTTTGTTATAGAAGCAGATAGAAAAGTCACAGACTACTGTCACAAACATCCCTATAAAATACTGTCCTCTAATTGCCTCTTTAGGACAGAAAATAACCATTACCTCTTTCAGTCATATAGCATGTCTGTCCTGCCTCCATAAAGTGCAGAGACCAGCTGCTGGAACAGCCCTAGCGATGCTTGTTGAGGGTAAAATACACATTTTTGTGTTCCTTACAGTAAGACTTGCTTCAGAGTCCAGGAATTGCACTATATGGAAGCAGTTCAGGAGAAGTCAGCCCGCAGAGAGCACTGCAGGAAGGGACAGGTCATCTCCTACCCTAGAGAAGAAAATACTCGTCAGCTCCAGAGCTATTTTTGTAACAATTTTGTCTATAAATAGCCTCATGAAAGATTGTCTGAAAAGATTCCTGCTCCTGGTAGCTCTCAAAAGTCTCCGTCGGTGACCAGGTTGGGGAACGTAGAGGGATAGCAGTAGCTGGGTCAAGGTGCTCAGGCTGCTTACTCTGTCATGTTGGTGTGATGTGGCATGACACAGACGAAAAGTATGAAGTATGATGGGCAACAGAAGATCAAATATAAGCACAACATTCCCCTGCAACAGAGTGAGCATTCTTGCCCATACATACTTCCCCGTAACCTTTTCACAGCTGAGATCATAAATGGAATGAATGCCTATGCAGGCTAGAAAGGCATGACCTCTCTTGTTTACATCAAAAAAAAAGAAGCTTGGTAAATGGCTCTTTTTCTCCTTGTTTTCAGAGTCTTCATCTGTCATCACGGAGAGTGACTTGTCAGTTTCACTGTCCTAAACTGAATTCCTAGCACTGATGAGAAATGCTGCAAGGCTAGCCATTTGTTCTAAGTTTAAGAGTTGACTCGATTTTTTTGCATGCTTTTTGCCAGTTTATAAATGAGAGCAAGAAGAGACCAAACAGATGAGCAAGCTTGAAAACCCTTAAAAGAGTCATAATAATACTAAACTAATGAAATGACTGTTCAATATCTCAAGATAATCATTGTGTAAAAACTTGAATCTCAGCTCTTTTGTTAACAACTCAAGTGATTCAGGATTTGAACTTGGTCTTTTGTTAGTGCTGTTTTAATACGACATCAAGACTATCCAACGATGTAGGCAAGGTTATCTGCAATATATTTTTCCTTTTTTATTTTTTTAAATGTCCTGGTGTGGTAGATCCTGTTTTATTGTAATAACCCCCAAGCTGTCTAATATAATCATCAGCCTTTGTCCAAAACAGTAGCAGCTGCAAATGAAAAGAGTTTCCTGTCTTTTAAAATTTGAAATTTTTTTTTTCTGAAAATAACAGGTGTTTTGAAGAGTAAAAACTTTGACATCACTGAAGCCAATGAGTTACCAGATACTGCATCCTAATGCTTCTCACTGCACTGGAATTTTTCTTAACACTTTTTTTTCCATTTGTGCCTGAAAACTTTAGGGAAGTGTCATTATCCAGTTGAAACACATTTTCCTGTGTCATTTTCTAGATGAAATTTCAAACCTCTTGCCCATAGAGATCTGCTTGTGCATTTTTTGAAGAGCTTGCTTTGCACTGAAAACACCAAGGCAAGATTGGCAGTAAGGTTGTTCTGGAGCTATGAGAGTAACCACAGCTCCAACCCAAGCAGGAAAAGATAGTGATGATGTTGTGGGGCTTGGATTGTGCTTGGAAGAGCTTGTGTTCATTTCTCACTTCCATCATATCCAGCTTGCATAACCTTGGACATGCAACAATCCTGCAAAATGAAGTTGGTCTAGCTACCTTGTGGAAACCTCTGCCGTGGAACAGGTGCTTTTGATAGAACAGGTACCTAGGAATACAGTCTACCAAAAAAGTATGTCAAGTAGCCATACTTTGGCAAGATAGACATGTTCTTTTGTGACTAAGAGGAGGTAGTGGTCTTCTGCTAAGATTTTGGTTCTGATCTTTCTCCTGAAAATATGTTAAAGCCAACCCTTTCTTGTAAAAAATTTTTTTTTTTCCTCCTCATATAACGTAGGCCAATGTTCTTACCAGTAACATACTTGAGAAAATGAGATTTTTGCTCTACCTTTTAATTGGGCAGGTCCCAAAGCAGACCATGGAAGATAATCAGGCAAAATCCAGACAGATCTCATATTGAGGCAAGAGATAGCTCTTTAGTTGCCAAGTATGATTAAGATTTGGGCAGTTCTGAAAATGCCCAGATTATTACTGGCAGAAAAGATTATTTTCCCTGGGCAGTGGCTGCAGATGAGTGGGAGGTTTGAGAGTCTAAGTTGTGATGTTAGGTAAGAATGGGATGGTTAGATCATTTTTACTGCCTTTTGTGCATTCACTTCTTTTTGTCACTCAGTGCTTCAGGGGTCTTCCCTGTCTGCAAAATTAGAGCACAGGCACTTCCCCCTGCCATAGTGAATCATAAGGAAAAAGGTGTTTAGGTGCCATAGCCAAGAGATGATTGCAGTTTCAGAAGGTCCTATAACTACAAGCTTTAGAAACACAATACAGAGGTATATCACGTCAGATGATTGTATTGTTAGGAGCTGTACCGGATTCACAACCATTGCTGTCACAAAAGCACATCCTTAAAGCTGTAGTTGACACTATGATACAACCAACCTGTCTTGTACTTTTCCTCCCTACTCCCTTGAGACCTGTTCAGTGCATTGATCTTCCCAAAAATTTCTTCCTAAATCTAGCCCTCTGTATGCATATTCCTCATTTCTTCAGTCCCTCTGCACGGTTATGAATTCAACCAGTTGCCCATCAGTAGTAAACACTCAGAATACACTGGACAAGGATGTGTTGCTAAAGTAACAGCCACATAATTAAAAAAAAAATATGGTACAAAATAGCAGATTGCCTACATATTTTTTCTTGGGTTTCTTTGCTGTGGATACATCACTGAAAGCTGAAATCAAACAACAGCTGCAATAAATTCTGGGTCTTATTTTTGCAAGGCAGGCCAGACCATTTTTCTTGGTAAATTGAAGACCACTTACAACTCAGGAGGGAAAGGTGACAACGCGAGCCAATGCCACACAAGTCCTGCTGATCCTTGCTCATAAATTTTTCCTTGCAACTCCCTTGATGACCCCGAATGAATTCGACTTCAGGCTGAGGGAGATGGGAGGAAACCGACACTCATGCCAGCTGCCTTGTCTTTTACCATGACTTGCTTGTTACAGGAACAAAGATCGTCTGGAAGGGGGTTAAAGAGTTACAAAGCAGCAGAGGGAAAAAAACCCACCTCTAAATATAGAAGAGACAAATAAACTATATCAATAACTTAATATAACCCCAATACATCACACTGTAAAATGAGTAAACAAAAGCTCTCTTCAGTTTTACCACTTGCTGCTACCAGTGGGTGTCATCTCCCACCATACCTCTAACTTCACATATGAGTTTAGCACCGAGAAATGATGCAGCTATGTAGGAGTGACAAATATCAAGCAGTCAATATGCCTGAATACCCTGGGCTCAGATGGGTTTTCTTCTCTGGGGGCACCCTCACGCTGAAGGAAAGCACTCAAGAGGAGGTTTATGCAGCTATTACACAGGTTTGCATTGCACATATCTCTGTGCAGAGTGTGAGGAAATAGAGAGTACTAAACAGGGGCTGACTTACCTGATTGCTGCTTTTTTCACGCTTCGGGTCCTCAGTACATTATCCTGCCAGGAAACTGAAACCACTGTCAATGATGTTCAATGCAACCGAGAGCTGGGCATCCAGCTACCTCTGGACTCCCTTTCAATCTAAGGAAACCTAAAGTGACTCCTTACCTGTGTAATGACACTGCACTACTAGTAGCATTTGTAACATCATCAAGTAAACATTTTAGAGAGAAAGAAAAAGGATGATTTGTTGAAATAAACCTGTTTTCAGACAATCTTTCCTGTTTAAAATGCTATGAGGAAACCATTAAAAATGTCTTAGAAATCATTGAGAGATTAATTTTTAAATATTTTTTGAACAAGTGTTGCTTTCTAGAGGGTAGAGCAACTTTTTCAGAAATTAAAGATATTTATTATAGAATGAGAATGTACAAAATAAGCTCAAGATGAGCTACTGCATTGTGGACAATCAACTTTTCCCCTCCTTCCACCGTTTCTCTACTTGCCAGAGTTTTCTACCCTTTAATATGATTTAAGATGCAAAGAATTTTCCAAATGTCAGTGATTCTTGTAAAACTGGTAAACTTTTGTGTCCAGCCAAGAAAGCCACCCCGTTTGTGCTTTGAAAGTAGGTGGCATGGGAAAATAGGACAACTTGCTTTTGTCAAGGTGACTGCAAAGAGCTATTGAAACACAATGCAGCTTAAGTGAAGGAGTGTATTAGAAAGCTGACATGAAATTTCAGCACAGGAACATGGGTGCCTGGCCCTTTGCAGTAAAGCTGTCAGGTATTGGAAATGCTTGAAGAAAAGCATTAAGGTTTTTGGAGAGGTGTTCCACATCCTCCTGGAACTCAATCACACAGCAAAATGCCATTAAATCTGCAGAAAAGGTAAATGCCCAGTGTATTAACGATGAAGTCTTCTTAATTGCAATGCTATAAATGCTCTACTTCAGTAGGAGCAACACACAATGGCTTCTCCTGATTACAATTATGTGGTGAATACATCTGAGGAAAAAGTCAATCAGCGTAGAAGATGCTTCACCGGGAGAGGAACGGCAGCGTGACAGAAACTGAGAGCCTGCGCCTCAGAAGCTCTGCTGCCGATGCTGTATTGCACTGGTCGCGAGAGTGCCAGGTATCTGGATCTGTGCTGAGGTCTTATATTCAAGGTGGATTTATAGATATTTTTTACTTTATTTTAAACATAATTTGGAGGAAATGGTCTTGAATGTTTCATGTATGCTTCTTCACTGTGCTGGTTGTAACACGATCTGAATAAATATTCAGAATACAGAAACTCGACTGCATGATAGTTTAATTTTAAAAGTCAAATATTTTTTCTTTCAGTGATTTATTGAGCTATTGCTTGTCCAATAAATATAAGAATTTCAAAAGCATTAATGGGAATCTTGACAAAAATACAGAAAAAACAAAATATACAAAATCTCTAACGGTGTGAAAATGGTATAAATAGGACAATCATTTTTCCCCTGGCACATAAGTTTCATTGCATTATTTGGACAATATTAAAGCCTATTTTATTCAGGCAAAATCAATATGAAGACCAGGTTTTCTGGATAAGGATGACAGGAATTGCCCTGAGATCTGCAGTGTGACTGGTATGGTTATAAGAAAGGATAAATTAGCAGACTTTTCCCTGTATGAGATTTCATAATGTTTTCTACATTTGCCCAGTTAAGGCAATTCTACTACATGAGCTTTAAAAGGAAGAAAACGACAAATCAGAAAGTAAAATGGTGCTGCCAGCTCTCACCACTGAATTCAAACAGCTGTGATTAGTTTGGAAAACAGAATTAGTGGACCACTTGTCCACATAGCTCAGCAGTGAAACAGCATTGGAAGCTCCATCTAAAATCCAGTAGAAAGAGAGCTCGTTTGAGTGGCTCAGGGAATGGCTGTCAGGAAACTTCAAATCATAAGTTACGGTACACTATGGTCATTTTATAGAAATCATGGTATGAGAAACGTCTGGAAGAAAACTCTTCCCCAGCCGTGTCTGTCTGTAAAAAGTCAATTCATGAAATGTGAAAGCCCTGTCTTTAGTCTTGCACTAAGTGTTGATGTTGACGATGACACAATAGTGGCAATTATTATCAATCATGGTTTCTATGCTCATGTCAATGAACCAGCTGAGACCATTGTCCAAACAAAGCAGTTCACATTGCCCCTATCCAATGACCTGAGACACAAAACTTCATGAATTTAGGCATTTGAGACACACTGAAATCATAGGATTAAACCACAGGTTTATAGACCTATGTACATTTAATTACTGGAACTGTATAGTCTAGGCGGACAAGGCAGAAGTATTGGCATCATGCAACCCATATGAACAATGTTATGGAAGAATCTGTAATTTAATTCATTGATGCAGCAATAGTAGAATTATTGAAGTTAGAAATGGGGGTAGGAATTGGAAAAAAAAATACTTGTATTTTTATGTATGTCAAAATAGTAAAAGGGCAAATCGTAGAATCATAGAATCACAAATTCATTAAAGTTGGAAAGAACCTTTACGATCATCAAGGCCAACTCTCAACACAACACCACCAGGCCCACTAAACCACGTCCTGAAGTGCCACCTCTACACGTTTTTTGAACACTTCCAGGGATGGTGACCCCACCACCTCCCTGGGCAGCCTGTGCCAATGCTTGACCACTCTCTCTGTAAAGACATGTTTCCTGATATCCAATCTAAACCTCCCCTGGCACAACTTGGGGCCATTTCCTCTCGTTCTATCGCTGGTTCCTTGGGAGAAGAGGCCAACCCCCACCTCACCACAACCCCCTTTCAGGTAGCTGCAGAGAGCGATGAGGGCTCCCCTCAGCCTCCTCTTCCCCAGACTGAACACCCCCAGTTCCCTCAGCCGCTCCGCATCAGACTTGTGCTCCAGACCCCTCCCCAGCTCCGTTGCCCTTCTCTGGACACGCTCCAGCACCTCAACGTCCTTCTTGGAGTGAGGGGCCCAACACTGAACACAGGATTCGAGGTGCGGCCTCACCAGTGCCCAGTACAGGGGCACGATCACTTCCCTAAGGAGAAATAAGGAGAGGCAGAGAATAGGAAGGTAGTTATAGGGTGAGTTTGAAACAAATAAACCTTGGGATAAAAATACTGGAGTGATTAAAGATACTTTTCAGTGCATTATTTGAATTGTATAATTATGTAAGTTAAAAATGAGTGAAACTATTTTGTTCCAAAGCTGATTCTGTGTAATATATAGCACCATGCAGTGGTACTAGGAAATACTGGGGGGCATTGCAGCAGATGCAATTGTTTGTTTAATTCACAAAATGAAAAAAAGAAAGAACAGAATTTGGAAACACCTGCATATTTTCAAGATGAAGCATATCAGGGCTTTGCCTAGAATTTACGTAAAAAGTAGCTAAATTACATTTTAAGTGAGTTTAAATTTAAGAATAGATGATGTCTCCTGTTGGTCAAATGATGTACTTTGTTCAACCCAAACAAAATATTTTCTTCTTTTTTTTAATTTGATGCAGAAAAATGAATGTTAAAAAAATCATGCCAAAATGAAAACATACCCAGAAAAAAAAAAATTTCTTTTCCTCTTCCTAAACCTCAAAAGCCAAATATTTGTACAGTTCTCTTCTGAATGTCCAAAACTCCCTTCTTGGCTGCTTCTGCAGCTGCTGCTACTGAATGAAGTTACATTACATTGTGCTGATGAGTGTTTCATTCACAAACAGGAAGAAGTTCTAGCCTTGTAAGGGCAAAACAAACAAGTTTAGTTCACTGGGTAAAATGAACCAATGGACCACAGATTTAATTTTTTTTTTTTTCCTTTTTTTCTTGAAGCAGCAGGAAAGGGGCTGCTGACAAGATATTTTGGAACAACTTGCTATTAGGAAGGAAGTATGAGTGGGTGTAGATGAGAAGTAACTCACACTCATATGACACACACGTTGCGAGTATGTTGAAGTCTTGGTCTAAAGCAAAGGGTGGGACTGTTTAGCCATGTAGAGTAGAGGGAACTGTTCGCTTGTTTGTCTTGCCTGTAGTCAAAAGTTTCAGGAGTTTGCCAGCTGGGCTGACAGACCATGATCCTGCTGGAGGAACCATGGTCTTTGTTAAACATCCGGTGGTTCATTTGAGAGTCATCGCTCTTCTGATGAGGCACATACCGCTTTTTGAATTTTTGTTAGTTTTGTAAAGAAGAAAATTGAGAACATCAGAAACATTTTCAGATATGGGAGATTTTGACTGAAGAGGCTGTCAGGGTAATCCAGCCAGCTCTCATTGTTGATCATACCTTAGATCCTTAATTGTAGATCAAGAAACTGTCAAGAAACTTAGCAGCTCATCAGGAAATCAGATGGAATCTCAGCTTAATACCATAGACATTTCATGTTCATGTTTTAACTAAACTTCAAAGCGAAGACAGTTTAATTCAAAATGAGAATTTTATGATATCTTAGTATATTTGTAGGGGAATCTCTAGAGTGTCTTTTAAAAATCCAAACCTCAGTAAAAATGCAGAGACATGATCAAAAGGGAAAAGAACTTTTTAAATTGTAGTTGTTAAGAATAAAAGATTATCTTGGTTGCTATGTCACTGAATGAGATCTATGGATGTGGCAATTCACACGATTTAACTAGTGAACAGAAAAATGAGAATCAGTTCCAAATTAAGATGCACTTTAATGAAATGAATCAAGAGAACAAAAAGTAACTAGTGAACTAGTGAACAAATTAGGTACATTAGAAAGAGCCAGAATGGTCATTGCTTTGCTTGAATAAGGTTGGGTTATCATATTCTTGCTTATACTGTGGAGAACCTGAGGCCTAAGAGAGTCAGTTATATATTAAATAGATTGGTTATGTTTCAATCAATAGTTAAAACGTTGAGTTATTCAACATTTTTCTTTGGGTTTGTTTTTTTTTAAATGAAAAATATGCTTTAAAATTACTAAGGCACCCTCCTGGCTTTAATCAACCAGTACATTCATACGGTTAAAGCGAACTCCCCTCTTTACCTTACACATACCCATTTTCTCTCAGAGATATTTTTCAAGTTGAGAGTCCATGGAGTTAAATACTGCAGACATCAAGGAACAAGCCAGTCCAAAGCTTGCAAGTGTGTTGTAAAGTTCAAAACTTTTATACATGTTTGATAAAATTGGTTATATTAAAATAAAATTTTTAAAAAAATAAAGAAATTCAGAAATATTTCTTCCTTTTCACAGAGGAAGCAATTTTACCAGATTTAGAAATTATGCATTTAAGGTTTCAGAGATAGTACAAATTAGACTTTTTAAAGTAGAAATTGCTTAGAGAATTCTGTCCATTATTGCTCACAGAGAGGCTTTTAAACAAGTGGAAGAGAGGTTGACTGCTGGTGTAAAACATACATTGTGTGAACTAATGAACTGTACCTACAGGGAAAGGTAGTCTTTTCTTACATTTAAGTTAATCTAGATTAAAAATTAAAAAAAAAAAAAAAAAGATAAAAAGTATAGCCTGGAGAAGAGATCTTCTTCCTCCTCCTTTTTTCCCCCTCTCATTAGTCACCTGGTCATGGTAATGTGAAAGGGGTGGATTTTTTTTTTCAGACCATAGTTAACACTAATTTCTTACATGCTCCCATTGCGTCTGAGATCAAAGACTTGTTTACAACCTTTCAGTTCAATTGCTTAAGTGGTTGAACCTCAGGGTAAAACCTGTTGTTTATCACCTGCTGGCCATTTTCTCCTGGAGTTGAGACATTTTTATCATTATGAAACTTGTGCTATAATCCACAGGAAAAATCAAAGTAACTCTAGCATATTAAACAGTCCAGAGTGAGTTGTTACTAGTGCATATGCTACCTGAGAGCCATCTTCCAGAATCTCTAAATGCTTTGTTGCAGGGAGCTTTGGTTGTTTCAAATACTTATGACATGACTGGAGGTCCAAGGTGGTGTCTTTATGACAGTGTCATATTTGTGGCCCTGAAGTCAAAAATGCAAACTATCTCTCCACAGACACTTCATATTGCTGTCAAACGTAGTAGACACACACAGAAAAAGAAGTACAATTACATTATACTCACATGTAGCTAGATCTTTCTAATCATTCCTTAAAAAAATATTTATGTGTTTTAGATGCAGACAGAATGTTCCTGGGCCCACGGCAGAACACACCCTTGTTATCCATCAGGGTAACAACAGGAGTCTCCAGATACAGCTTGGGCTACTCTTTCAAGGATTTATTCTTTTTACTTTCAAAGACTCCCAGACCCACTCATGTGTACTTAAACAAGAACAGCTTAAACAACTTCGACATTCATTGACATATAAATGAGTTTCCATCCTATTTGCCTACAGGACTCAGGAGCTCACCAGAAAGGCCAAATGACTATGCAGATGTGGTAGCCAGACATTCCTCCCACTTATTGGTCAACACCAGGTTCAGAAGTTGGCATGTTGGCTGTAACTGTTTTCTCCATCAACAGGAGCTCTGCAACCTGTCCACGCTTTGAAAATGATTAGTTTATTCCTAGAACTGTTTCATATTTTGTCACTTTCATTTACGTGTGATCTTTCAGGGTCTTTAAAAGCTTTGCTGAAGTCAGATCCAGTTACAGGTTAACTAACCTGTCTTTCTCCTTTTAAAGAAACATACATACATGGGCTAGTTTCAAATGTACTGCTATATATAGGAAAATTTCAGTCTATAACTCTTCCAATGACAGAGTGTCTTCTAGAGGATTCAGGAAGCACACAGTACCTAATAAAAACCTGTGTGGAGCTGTCATTGTCTTCTCTGCAAATTACAAACTATCAAGTCCATGGAGCTACCTTTTATATCTCCACCCACATAATTAGGTCCTTCTGAGTAGGTGCAATACTTCCCATCTTTCAGGTACAAGTAGCTGGCTGCCCATATCAAGCCTATCAAGCCTATATGTCTCCTTATAAGGACTAAAACATACTAGGACTTTCTAAACACAGCAAGAAACCACAGAAAATGTGTGCTGCCACTTTCTTTCACCATGTGGTCAGCGGAGAAAGTTCAGCAAGAAGACTCCCTTGGCATGGGAGACCAGAGTCAGCTCATGAAGGAACTCTTCTGCTGTCTCCTCAAGGACAACCTTGATCATCATGTCGCACGACATTCATGGTGAGTTTCACACTTTTCGGAAAGGTATGTTGCACTTCTTGTCATGATAATTTGCCACTGAGCCACAGTGTCCTGCTGTACTTTGTAGTCTGCTAATTAGGGTACTCACACTGGAGGTCCCAGTCCTGAATGGCACGCTTTGCTCCCATAGGTGTTTATGGCGGGAGGTAATGGCCTTCCTTTTTCCTCATTTTCAGAAGAAAGCAGAAGCATTTGCTGAATGTCTCATCTCTGCACTAATCATCTCTGGAGGTTATGCAGTGGCATACCCTTATGCAGGAGCGGAGGCAGGTTAATGGTGTGATGTGTTGTGTAGTAGGAGTAAATAACAGATGAATAAATATAATTCTGGAGTTCGTGCTTTAGAAACCTCAAGGACGCACATCTCTTTTTTACAACAAACTCGATATTATGCATCTGCAGAGCTCTGCTTTTACAAACTTGTTTTCCTTGCCTTTTTTGGCCATATGCTCTGCATCATCATTATTAAATGAAAAATATTATTATATGAAAAATAATAACTCTGTACTAGCTTCAGATTATGAGTGCTTATTTTGGCTATAATGCACAATAAAACAATAATGGTACAATAAAAATATTTTGTTGGGTTCCTGTGTTACCTTTTACCCATGGGCCTCAAACAATTTTACTGATAATTTAATACTCAGAGATGTAGAATGAGTATTAATTTTTCCTTTTAAAAGATGAAATACGTGGAACTGCAAAGGCAAAATTTATTGATGTTTCCATAAACACTAAGTGCCTAGTGCCTAGCCTATCCTAGGTGCCCCAGATAAGCTACTCTCTGCTTTTCAGGGGGTTATGACCTTCTATATTTCTTGATAAGTTTAATGAAATATGTATTTCAGTTGAGTTTTACTGAAGTATCTGTCCTCTGTCTTCTGTGGAAAAAAATGGCTGTGAAATGGTGACAGTCCAAAAAATAAAGGAGTCACATCACATGTCACATATGAAGATTTTGGTTGAAGACCCAGTTTGGCTGAGATAGGCTGGATTCCTGTCTTGCAACACAATGAAACACCAGGCAAACAAAACACAGGAAAACAACAGGTGTACTCCATTTCCAGGTACCATCTGAATTGTTAGTTATTCCAAAAGTGGACAGAAACATAGCCCAGGAAGCACTATATGACTTTTTCCTTGCAGCTTCTGCCAGAAGAAGTCTAGGACATGAATTCACACAACGGCCGTATCCTCAACTTATCTTGACCGCTACTTAGTACGCTTGAAGAAAGTCCTGTTCAGGGATACTTTGCACAGTATCTAGCTAGGAATTAGGATAAGGTTGATGTATCTATCTCACCCATCAACAGCCGAAAGCCTTGCACTTAGGCCTCTTGATGTAAGGAGGTCGTCAGATGTTGTACACCTGCTCAGAAGTTCACATCTTCAGCCATAGTTCAGTGATGGCATAAATCTCCGTCCCCTGGTGGCAATATGGATGCCGCCAATACCTGCCTCAGCAGGTCATTCATTACTGACCACCTTTTTAAAGTGCTTTCAGATCTGCCAATGGAGAGCAGTGCATGAGAATTACTGTATGTTTCCATACACAGAAAAACAGTGAACAGAAGGTCCAGGGACAAAGTCCCAACCCACAACCTTCATCCCAGGTGACTGCCTTAAACTATACGTGACATCCTTCTGTCTCATTAAGTGTGTATTGTTTCATTACACAGACTGCATCCAGCTACGAGAATGGATGTCTTGAAGTTAGCTCTGTGCAGTATCTAAGGATTCTATAGGTGTTTGAGCTTCCTTTTTTTCATTTATATGTAAAACTATTTTAAAATACTCTCTTCAGGCATCATGTTGGAGATGACAGAAACAACTAACTATCCATCTTCTGAAAGCTTATGCCCTATGTGAGCTGTGTAAAAAATAAATATAGAGAGAGATACTTACAAAATCCTGCCTTGATTCTGAACACCTTGCACATGTACACGCACAAATAAGGCCCCTGCATCTTGCAGTTAGGCTCTTGTTTGTGCATGTAAGTTTTACCTTTGAAAAGGGAAAGGATTGATGCCAGTGGAGAGAGGCCCCTATAAGTTGTGTTTACTACATATTTCTCCCTTCTGCATGCTTTATCCCCTTGATGGCTGTTGACATATGGTGCAAGATTTACTCTCAAACCGTGGAATTTTTACCTCCAGTCCATGGGGTATCAAAAGCAAGCCTACAAAACGAAGACCACCAAGTATCTGTTTTCTCTCTCCATCCCATTACAACTGATGGTGGAGTGAAGGAGTAAGAATACAGCATGTTATGCCCTGACAGTCAGGACAGTGGCTGGCTTTCCTGCTGTACCGGT
>NW_010551948.1:41450-92572 GCF_000687285.1 Phaethon lepturus
GAAACGAAATAATGACTAACTGAAGAAGCCCAACGAAGTCAGGATCCTGCCTGGTGTGATACCCAACAGCTAGAAGGAAATGTTGTCCCAGTCTTGTCACACCACATTGCGCTGCCTGAAATGGAGACAGTGGGAGCTCTGGGTGCCTTCAAACACAGGAATAAGAAAATTAAATGCTCTGAATCGTTTAAATCTTGTCCAGGTATCTAAACACTTGCAATTCAGTCTTCCTGCACTTAACCTGTCATTTCCAGTTTGGGTCAGCATGTTGAATTTGAGTACCAGATCTTAAATTTGTCATAGCCATGGAAGACCTCAGGATGAACACCTCCTGGTATTTGAAAGAGGACTTCAGCAGAGAAATTGAGTACCTTTGGTTTAGGGCAGGTTTTCTTCTTCTTTTTTCCATGGTGATAATTTTCACAGTGACATTTTAGCCACCGGATTGAGAATCATAACTCACTCTGAATTCTTAGCAACAAATACAATGCTATTCTTCTGGGAGAGCTGTGTCTGAAGCCTGAAGATTTAGAAACTTCTTGCCATAGAAGGAAAGGTCTTGTTGTTTCCCTCCTCTAAGGACAGAGAGGGAAGGCCATGATCTTTGCCTGCAGGTTGTTTGGTTGAACTATGACAGCAGTGCGTCGACAACGTCTTTAGTACCGACTGCGGGGCTAAAGGTACATCCTGTGCACACTTGGCTGAACTAGCTGGTCTGGATAACATCATGGTTTGCCTGTGGGAGGAAAGATAGCAGGTTATTCTGACAGAAGGTTATGCTGTTAAGCTAAGTGCACCAAATCAGTAAACGAGAGTTTTATTGCCGTGGTTTGAAAACCTTTGGATTCTCTGGGTAACCTGAGAGATCCAGCAAACAGTTAGGACTCAAGTCACTCATTTTATTTTGTCAGAATAGATGGCATTCTGGCTTCTTTACATTATCCTTACCTGTTTCCTGTTCTATATTGCAGAATATGCCTGGGCAGCTAACTGGCATACTTAGTAAAACTAAACCTGGGAGCTGCAGAAAATCAGGTCTAAATGTTGGGAACTGTTACCAAATCATGACCTGTTAATAATAACACGGGGAATGTTGCAATTTCGTAACAGCCACTTTTGAGTCCATCTTTTCAACATCGAGAGCATTGCATTACAGGGTTTCCAATAAACACCTTGTTATATGCCTGAATTTCTAATCTGATATAACGAATAATTGTTATAAGGTGGGATTGAACAGGTTGCTGTTTAATCAAGGATCAGGTACCACAGAAAACAGTTTTTTGTTCAACAGATACCAGTCTGCTGTCCAAGTAAGTAATTAATTAGTCCTCCTAAGTAAGATTGCAGTTGTTTCTTTGTATGAGATATAAAAGTGTAGACCAGACTGTGCCTGGGTAGTAAAGATCCTATGACACATAATGAAGGTTATCTAACCACCTCAAATTCCAAGTTGATTAATATCATAATATGCCTGTCTAATGATTTCAGCTGTATAACACATTTTCATTTTCTGTCCCTATTTATACTGTTTAACAGTACATTTGGTTTTCCTTAGAGGTATCTAAAGTCAGTGGTGGGTGCAGTGAACTCCTAGGGTAGCTTAGAAGTTGTGCCTAAACTGGAACACTCCTATTATCTGTTTGCACTTAGAGTTATGGAAGAGACAAGGAAAAGGAGATCCAGATTTTCCAACCATGGTTCTGGGCAGCAATATCTGACAGAGAGAACATCATTGTGGTGTAATTTAAAATGACGAGTGGCACCAAGCAGGTGAAAAGAGGAAAAAAGCTTTTCACACAAGGTGGACTAGCCTGACTATGAATTACCAGAACAGCCTCCTGTGTCAAACATAATTTCCTTATCCCTGAAGATAGGAAAACTAACAAGGACTGAATTTTCCTTGGTGAAATTGTCTTTTATGATTTACTTACATGCCTTTGTATTCCATAACGTACATTGATATTTTCCATTGAAGAAACAGGTAACAGTCCTTGCAATAATGCTCCCCTTTCTGATAATATTGTGCAACACGATGCGCTGCAGGTTTAATTGGAACCAGAGACTTTTGGACATTTATACCCACTACCGATTCACATGGTGAAAGTAAATCAAGCCCTATATAAACAAAACAGATGGAAGTGACGCTAATAGTACAATGTCAGCAGTATCCACAGATTGACAGAGCTAGTTATGTTGCCAGATGCACAGAATGTTGCACTACTTGTTCCTTATAAACTAGACTTGATGGAGTATGTCAATGTCAAACTCCTTGCTGATTTACACACGAACATACAAAGACATGCACACTCACAGATACTCACGTTCCTGTGATCTATATCAACCATACCATCTGCTTTCTGCTTTGCATGTGGTAGCTAACTAACTATCCTACTGTGCACGGGTATCACTGAGTACATGCTGTGGAGGCAAACAACAGTTTTTTTCCTTCCTCTACCCTATTTAGTGTTATAAAATAGGCTTGTTAACATTTGCCATCTAGGCACGTATATTCCACATATATTTTTGAATCTTGTTTCTCATTTGTACTTATTCCTTTGGCCAGCATATCTTTCCACATACCCAGAAATTTAAAGGCTTCACCCTCTTTGTGGAAACTGTACAGCTTTAAGCACATAGCGTAGCCTTCATTAACACCTGAGAAGAAGCACAAAACAGTGAGCTCCAGACAGGTAGCAGCACATAAAGTGAAGACAGCATTTCATTAGTTTTTGTAACAGATACACTCAGCTGAGAGTCTATTGAAACATCTTCATCAGGCAGCAGCACTAACTGAGAGTGCCAAATGTCAGGAGAAGGATGTGCTGCTTGGAGGGACAGAAAGCTGACCTAGCTACAGCCAGCGCCTAAAGTCTCTTTCTGACCCATTTCATTGTCTGGCACCTGTCATTATAACAATCTTTCCAAAAGATCTACGGAAATTACACTTACCCTCTGGTAACTAGGTAACATAATCTCCCGGAGGCTAGCTAATTGCAGCCCATGATAACCTCACATACAGCAACTGTTAAATTTTTCATTTCTTTCAAATTATTATGGATCAGTGGAGAGGGTATTGATTTGATTCATTAACTGATTCCCAGTCTGTTCCAAGGTTAATGATTACATGTATCTCAATTACATCCTTAACAGGTTATACTGTATGATTTGTTTCAACTGCAATGTACATTGCGTATCTTCCACAGCTGAAAGCCTTAGCACTTGATGATTTAATAAGGCCTTTTTTTCCATTTCACTGAACATGCCTACAAGGCACAAGTACATCTGGGACAACGGCAAAAAGAAAGCTTTCCCCAAATTCTTTAAAGAGCATGTGCAAGACATACTCCAAAAAACAGTCTCAAAAGGCCACAGAGATAACCCAAGATTCTTTAGAGTTTAAGGCATTTGAAGACAATTCAGAAGATACTGGAAGTGATGATTGATTCTCTCTGGTTTTATTACTTCAACACCACTTGAAGTTCATATTACCTGTCAATTAACTTTTAAGCTGCTTTGGGTTGCTTGGCTGAAAATGACTTTACAAATCTTGGATGAATGTTTGCCAGTCTCTGTTGAAATGGATTGTATATTTCACCAGTGACACAGTGACACCGGTCAGGCATTGGCACAGGCTGCCCAGGGAAGTGGTGGAGTCGGCATCTCTGGAAGTGTTCAAGAAACGTGTGGATGTGGCACTTCAGGACATGGTTTAGGGGACACAGTGGTGCTGGACTAATGGTTGGACTTGATGATCTTGAAGGTCCTTTCCAACCTAGTGATTCGGTGATTCTGTGATTTCACTCTTCTCAGCAGCATTGCAGAATCCTTTTGGCTTACAAGAGCCCCCTGAAATTTTGCACTGAGATTACCACTAATGCAGTCACAGAAAATAATTTTTTTCATCACACATCACTCCTAGTAAGACATTATTCTTGATACTGCTATTGGACTGCTGCCTCGTTTGGAGCTGAGGCCCATGGTGCCAGGCTCTGTACAAATTGCGAATGACAGTCCCCTGGGAAATAGTCCTGGGGAAAAACAGGTGTGGGAAAAGTTACACAATGGGGCAGTGAGAGACCTGTCAGAGCAGTTGAGGTCTCCTGTACCTACAGTTAAGTGGCTAGAGAACAGTAATCCAATGCTTTCTCTACCCATTATTTTAATTTGCATCCTGTTTCTTTAACTGCGTGATATTGTTGGCTTAGTTGGATAAACACTGGGTGATGAGAGAACTTTTCCTGCGTGAGGTAGAAATTTAATGGAACAATACTTCACTTTGTCTGTGACTCTACTTTGCACAAGTCTCTCGAAGTGCAAATAGGCTCACTACATGTCTTTGGATTGGGTAGATATTGTTACACCCATTTGCAGACCGGTAAACTGAGGGCTGGAGGGACTGAGTGTAATAACCAAGGACACAGAGCAAGTCAATGTCAGAAATGGGAACACAATGCAGAAATTCTTGACTCTCGGTCGCTGTTCTGACTGATCCACATTACTTCCAGCCGTTTGCATTCTGCAGATATAAAGACCCTTTTATCCTTTCATCTCTCTCCCTCTCAATCCTTTACTTCGGAACCCCAAGATACTGTAGTTTAGTTTGGAAACTAGGAAGCCAAATGAGTATAGTCATGAGGAAAGACTTCAGTTATACAATCCATTAAATAAAACAATAGAGCTTGCAGCTGAGCTATTAAAAAGCGTAGAGCAATTTTTATTTCAATGGCTACATTTTATTTCCTCTTCTGAGTGACTGCTAACAAAGGGCTGCTGAAAGGACTGGATAAAAAGTAGACGTCAGATGCAAGATCCATGAGTTAAACAACATTATTAGATACAATTTCATAAAATCTAGTTGCTTTTCTGCTACTAGAAATCATGTCCTTTTGTCAACTTGTGGTCACATCAGCACTTCTGTTGATATAATTTGCTCCAGCTGCAGAGCGTAGCTGGCCTGCAAATCAAGAACTAGAATAGGGACAGTCAGGAATAACTCAATGGCTTGGATAATGTGCAAATCACTACGCATCTTGCTATTAGTATAGTTTATTTTCTCTCAGAATATTTGGAACATGAAAAATTTATCTTTAGCAAAACAGCCGATCTGACACTTTACTGAGAGCAGAACTGGCTGGCTAGCTTATTGTAACACCCCTCCTCCCCTCACAGCTCACACACACATACACCCCCCACTCTATAATCATTTAAGTGGGATTATCATATCAAAACCCTTCATTATCTTTCATTGAATTCAGACCAAACACCTAATTTCATATATTGTTCGAGGTCTCCCTGTAGTATTGCTCACAATCCTCTACATTCACTTTTTAAATGTTTAAAAGAGGTTGGGGTTTTTTTGTTTCCACTTTGTTTCCCATTTTCACCCTTTTCTACCTTTTACTCAAAATGGCCAGAATAAGTAGTCCATCCTCACAGTAATGAGATCCTTCAAACTCCAGCCTTCTGGACAGATGGGAACCTGGTTGGAAATGAAATACAGCACATCTGGTGGAGCACAGAATGAATGAACATTGTGCAAAAACGGAAAAAGACTACTAAAGCAACC
Organism: Phaethon lepturus; assembly: GCF_000687285.1. Taxonomy (NCBI): domain Eukaryota; kingdom Metazoa; phylum Chordata; class Aves; order Phaethontiformes; family Phaethontidae; genus Phaethon; species Phaethon lepturus. Next base: position 47,017 of record NW_010551948.1, read on the forward strand.
ATTCTCTTTTGTCTCCACATGAATAGGAAGCATACAGAAACAAGACGATGTTAGCACAGTCCTTATTTCAATCTACTTTTAAAATATACTTTTCATTTAAAACAAAGCAGACAGTTGGTACCAGGAATCTACAGAAGTCCAAACCTGTTAAGTTCACATTAATATCGAAGCTTTCTGCTTCTGATAAACAATTAAGGAAAGCAAAACAATACAAAATACAGCTGGAACTGCCCCTGTTAACAACAGTGATTAATCATCTGTGAAAATGCTGCAAAAAGTTTGTTATTTTCCCATGCAAGTAAATGGCATACTGTCTTTGTGCAGAAAGCAAACACCTCAGCGCAGGTGCCAGGAGCACTGCAGACGCGTTGCTTGAGCTCCCTTCACCAGCCCTGACAGGCATTTTTCTCTTTAACTTACTCACCTCACTTAAAAACCCATTTAGATCCAGTTTGGCACCATTTAACACCACTGTCTTGATTTTGCTCATCTATCCTTTTTGTCAGATTAGGATTATAATTTAGCTAATAGCATGCTACCTGTGTGAAAAATATGAATCTCTCTGCTTTTATCAAGGTTTTACCTCTTGGCAATGAAGACAAGGTTTAAGCTTCTCCTGGCATTATAGAAGTGCTCCATCAAGCTAAGCAGTGATTGGCTTCACAATAATTATACACTCAGTGTTTCGTGGTATGCACACTGCTTCAGCCTTTAAATTCACTATTGCCACATATGTCACGGAATCATTAAAGTTGGAAAAGACCTTTAAGATCATCGCGTGCAAAGTGGTGCACCCAAGTGGTGCACTAAAGGTCAGACTGAAAACAATACTGGGTAACCGTAATCAATAGCTCTCCAGATTATGTGTAGGAAACGTCTTTCTTCAAGGTGTAAAGTGATGGTTAAAAAGAGCAGCAGAGTTTTCACTCCTGGCCTTCCCTGAACTGCATGTTTTTAAGCTGGTAGACTGTGGAAGGCTTTTATCTCCTTCAACCATTGCCAGAGACAGGACATGACTGATCCACAGGCAGGCTTTTCAGGCAAATCCTGTTCTTTCTGTTTTGAAAATCCTTTGTCTCATAGCACAGTATTAAATCTCTTGGTCCAATCAAAACAATCTAATAGGGAATAAATCCTACCTCATTAGCTTACATCAGCATTTTTTGGTGATCAGTATTGTGATCCAAAATGAAAAATGTTAAATGCATCTTTTGTTATTCATGTAAAATGGACAATATCATAATTTCCCAGTTGTCTTTTCTCCTTTTCACTTAGTTTTTTGTGCCTGTTTTACCTCATCAGCACAATAGACAACTTCTACTAATCTTACAGAATACATTTTAAAAAGACTAGACACTTAAAAAACACCACTTTGTGGCCAAAGTTGCGCTGAATCTCATGAACAGCAAGGAATTTTCACAAGTATGCCATGCTAAAATGAAGTCAGACAATTGCTACAGATGCTGCAAAATCAAGACTGTAAATAATTTTGAAATGTGAACTACTTAATCAGCTATCTTCTCAAAATTTGATTCATTGTTTCTATCAATGAGGTATTCTTTTATTTTGCTAATAACAGCAAGCAAATACAAAAAAAAATCCTTGAGCAATTTAAATTTGGTGATCTTGGTCTAAACAATAACACAGATTAGTTTAAGCTAAAGAGAAAGGGGTTCTGGAAGTGATACGGCAAATCTAAAATGCCACATCTTTCACGCTTTTGCTACAGAAAATCTAAGACTTTCATTACCCATCATCACTTTCAAATAAGAAACCGGCAATTTAAAGCTCGCTGATGAAATTACATTGATCATTGAAATGCCATTCATATTTTGCCACTGTATCCAACGATCGGGTCTGCAGGCATACCAGTCCCAAAAGTGCCTGCCTAAAGCCAGAGTTCTGGACTGTTTTAGACATACTTAGGCTCTGATGTAAGCTGATGGATGATAGCCTCTTTGTGGCCATGGAATAAAGGCACACTGCCATTCCTGAGCTGTCAGCCTCTCAGTGTGACTGGTTATGCTGGTGTGCTCGTGCATCTCCCACCATGAAGAACCTTAGTTTTCACCCACTCCAGTCAGACTGTCTTGTTCCAGTCAAATAGTTTGCTTCCAGAAGAAGTCATGTGCTGGCTTCTTGGATCGTCTCTTGTTTTCAGAATACAGAGGCAACTTTTCTCTTTGCAGCTGAAAAAGACTAGTAAGTGAGTCACGCTACATGCATGTGAATAGCAATCTGATAACTTTCTATGATGATATGACGGGCTTGGAAAATGTGGGGAGAGCAGAGGATGTTGTTGCTCTTCAGTATGGCTTTTGGCAGTGTCTCTTGCAGCATCTTCATTGAAAAACTGATGAAGTACAGATGAAATAAGTGGACAGTGAGGCGGACTAGGAACTGACAAAACTGCTGGGCTCAAAGGGTTGGCATCAGCAGCACGAAGTCCAGCTGCAGGACAGCTGTCGGTGATGTGCCCCAGACGCTGATGTTGGGTCCAGGACTCCTGCACTTTAACACCTCCATTGATGGGACAGGGTGCACTCTGTACAAAACCAGGAGGAGTGGCTGATACACTAGATGGGTGTGTTGTCATCCACAGGGACCCGGACAGGCTGAGGCATCTCAAGAAGTCCAACACAAGGAAATCTGAAGTCCCCCACCTGGCGGGGAAACAACTCCATGCACACTGGACGCTAACAGGCTGGAAAGTAGCCCTGCAGAGAAGGCCCAGGGCATCTTAGTGGACACCAGGCTGGCCATGAGCCAGCTATGTGCTTTTCCAGCAGAGAAGGCCAACAGCTTCCTGGGCTGCATTAGGCAGAGCATTGCCAGCAGGTCAAGGGAGGTCATCCTTCTTCTCTACTCAGAACTTGGAGTGATGGGTCCAGTTCTGGGCTCCCCAGTACAAGAAAAACACGGGCTACTTGTATAGAGTCCAGTATAGAGTCCAAATGAAGGGGCTGGAGCATCTGACATACAAAGAGAGACTAAGGGAGCTGTGACTGTTCAGTTTGGAGAAGAATAGGCTCCTGGAGATCTTGTTAATGTATATAAATACCCGATGGAGGAGTAAAGGATTTGGAGCCAGACTCTTTGCAGTAATCAGTGACAGGATAAGAGGTAATGGGCACAAATCAAAATACAAGAAATTCTATTTCAACATAAGAAAAAATACCGTGGGGGGTGTCAAACACTGTCAGAGCCTGACCAGAGAGATTGTGGAGTCTCTGTTCTTGGAGATATTCAGAAGCCATCTGGAAACAGTTCTGGCCACAGGAGACCAGACTAGACCATCTCCCGAGGTCGCTTTAACTGCAACCATTTTGTGAATGAAATCATTGATTCAAGCTCAAATGAGGCAAGATGAAAATGACCTTCAGTGAGCTGGCCAGGAAATAAGTCTTATCATTTGCTGATGGCATCTGCTCAGCAGCTATTAAGTCAGCAAAACATTTTCAAAAATGGTTGTCTGGATCTAACAGGAAAAAATTCTGAAAACCTTAATTCAGCAATCGTGATAAGACTAAACCTAATCACCTTTAAAGTTTATTGTAAGGCCCACCTCTTAATCAAGACTTTCCCACAAAGACAGAGCGCTTGACTGTCTTGGAGAGATGAAAGACTAGCAGAAAATGGTGTATGAGAGAAGATGAAGGAAGAAACGTAAAAAATACGAAATGAGAAAGATACCTTGTAGTCATAGAAATGCAATTAGAGGGGAACTTCTATAATAGCAAGTCTTCAGTTTTATACCCAGATACCACGTTTAGTAGCTCTACAGTTATCTTGAAAAGCATATCAATATAGCTAATTACACTGAGAAAAAAACAGTTGTGGTGAGGTCATGTTCATGGAGACAGTTCCACTTCTTCATCCACAGGGACTCCGAGACACAAAGAAACAATAACGGTTCTGCCCAGCAGCTATCCCCTCTGGTGGATGCTTCCCAAGATATCCCCTTCTTCCCCCCACCACACCACCTGAAAACAGTCAGAATCAGAGATTAGGAGAAGGAAGGGTACATCTACTGGATCTATTGTAAAAAGGTTTCATTCACTGTTCTCTGCAGGGATCAGGTGAGATAAAAACCTGCTACAACACCCTGGGATTTATTTAGGGCTGGAATGTCTTTTCCTGTTACTTGGCTGCTGAGTTTATGAAGATATATATGTGGAGAGAAAAAAATGTCCCAATACAAACAATTTAAGCATTTCCATCCAAGTCAAATTCTCAGAACTCCTGCTTAGCAGTTTTCAACTCTAGAGGCATCTAAAGTCTTTGCACGCCTGTTTTTGTCAATACAGTCCCCTCAGAGCAGTTGAGCTCTACTTCTCTGCATATCTGGTCATGTGGCGGGGATAAAAGGGGCAAGGGGCTTGCTGCTCATGTTTTCCCCATTTTTCTCCCCAAATAAGTCTCATATTTACTTATTCTCAAATTTCATCTACTAGCCTGTACTCCACACTATTCACAGGCAGAAGAGGAGATGGTGCCCCTAACTTCTTAGCCAGTTTCCCAGTGGTTAGAAAACCATGTTCGTGGTGAGGAAGAGTTTTCTGGGGGTGGAAGAGAAGATGTGGTTTAGACAGTGCAGGAAACTGAAATGAGGTCTTCCACATCCTGAGTCTACTGGCCAACAAAGGCATTATGACCTTCTGGTTTCACTACCTTTATCAAAAAAAAACAAAAAACAAAAAAACCCACCAGATGGACTTTGCACCCCAGGCTTTTAATTTGGGTATTACAAATTGCACGAGGTGGCTAGACCCATGCGGAAGGTGCTACAGTGTCCAGCACTGTTCTACCTAACTCCCTTTGCAGATCTGGTCCTTGGCCTTGTGGGGTATTGTAATAACAGCATCCACCTCTTTTTTTTTTCCAGATTCATGCAATCAGGTCAAGGGGTAGGTCATCAAATTGCCTTTCGCAGAGTCGGACAGCAGGTAATTTGTGAAGTGCCTGCTGAATGGGGATCAATTACTTTTGTTCTGCTTTTATGCCCCTATACTTGTTCATGTATGGATTGAGCCCATGCTTTATCATCCTTAAACAAAGAATTGGTTGTAGCAGTCAGCAAAACGTACAAGGCCTGTCCTAAGTGATAGCAAACACACATGCTTCTCAGGCCACCAAATTGCTAAGTCTATGTCAACTCTTACATGATTATCTATTATCTTCAATTTTGTCTACTTCTAGTTACAGAGTGGTAACAAAAGTATGGTTTTTTTCCACAGTTTCCCCTGTGTTTCTAAAAGGAAAACATTTTACCTATAGAGCTGGAAAAGGTTGCAGGGAGGAGGGGACAGGGAGGGAAGACACTCTTTTTCAAAACATCATTTTTCCTTCAGCATGTCATGATTTTGGATAGCCCCTCCAGAGCTGGTGAAGGCACAGTGATCTGTAAGGTCATGTAAAAGTAGATGATTCTGCAGCACACCCTATAAAGGCTGGTTTTACACAGCGAATGAATGTCCTGCTGCTGTGGTTCAATTTCACGGAGTGTCAAACCTCTGGTGTAAAGATGCTTTTCCATCACTTCAGATTCAAAAGAATCTTAATATGAAAGATGAGAATGAGAGGACTGCCAGGTTGTGTGGCAGCTGTGCAAGTGAGGGAAATGTTTTTGCTGGCAATAGCATTTTCTTGTTAGGAAAAAAAAAAAAGAAAGAAAACAGAAAAAAAAAAAAAGAACAAAACCAGAAAAAGCAACCCAAAGAGGATCTATTTTGTGTGTGTTTTAATTCAGATGGATTTCCTTTCTGTAAGCTCATGGAGATGTCCATGGGTCACAGGGACATGTTGAGGGTAAGAGACACCCTAGTGATGTTTTTAAGGTGCAGAGAAAGTGAACTCGAACTGTTACAAAGCTGCCTGGTCTAAGCGTGATCCCAGATGTGAAAAAAGAAAGGGTCTAGTACAAATGCATCTTGGAATGCTTTCTGTTGTTCACTCCATGTTTTGGCTGGCTTAAATGGTTTATAGGATTGTTCTCATTTTGTTTTGCCTAAAGATCCACTTGGCTAGCGTGTTGTGAGCAAAGCAGAGACGCTCGGAGAGCATGAGAAGGGAAGAATTAAAGTGCTACAACTAACAACAAAATTAAAAGGCTAATTTTAAGGAGTGCACTTGAGATTTATGCAGCTGACAGACGTGCAAGGAGTTAAGACCTAACTTACTCTGTTTCATTTTCTGGATGTTTTTCCTGGAGTTTGATCCAATTACCAGAGTACGTACATGGATCTCAAGACTACAGAGCTATATTCCTGCACTGATTCATTGTCTGACTAGAGAGCAGGCTAATCAACTTCTTCTGTCTAGTTGCCTGCTTGGGAAAACGGATGATATAATTATTTCACTGAGACTTAAATTCTAGGAGATGGTCTGATATTCTCTGATTTAACACTGTATATTAGTTCAGAGAATATTATTATCTTCTTCCTATTCTGTAGGATAAACACTAGTCCCAGTTTTCCTTGAATAATTTTTAGTCATTCTCCTCTTATTGCCCCAAACCAAAACATGAATAAAGAATCCCAAATTTGAACAAGAATATTGTGTGTCACATCCTAACACAGAATCATCTACAGATACTTGCGTAGGTGTGACAAATCTAATTTGCTTTGATACCATCTTAGAACTCTTTTCTTTTCTTATTTTTCTTCTCCACCCCCCCACCCCCTATTTATTATCTGTGCATCTTAGCTGCTGTTTCTTCTCACTTCATTGCAGCATGGCATTAACTCTGTCAGTGCCTGAGACTGAAGACAGATTTGCCATCTGAGCCATTTTTTCCTGCTGTGGGGAAGCTGTGGCCTGTGTAACTCCAGTGCACTATAGCAGGACTATGTTTGGATGTTTCATCTATTCGTATGTGGAAAGGGCTTCAGATCAAGAAACGCGTTGGAAAATAAGGTCTTCGTATCTGTTCTTCCAACAGAGTCTGAGAGGTTTACTGAACATCATAGTATTGGAGTAACTGGGGGAAACAAACAAACACATACCTAACTGTAAAAGAGACTTCGGAGTATTTAAACAACAGTACAGGAGAAAATAGCCTTTCATCAAACAGAAGTCTCAGAGCGTATGATAATAAGACAATGCTGGGTAAAAAGGCTGGTTTGAAAAGTTTTGGAAGAAAAACCATTAACATTCTGAGAACAGTGAATTTTGCTTTATTTCTCCTCTGGCAAACTTGCCTGGCACATTGGTGCTCCAATAAGGTTGTCTGATCTTTGACAGACAATGAAGTTGTAGCCAGAGCGACCAGGAGTAGCCAAGAATTTGAAAAAAATTCTGTCTGGTTCTCCTTTTTCGTGATAAGATAGGACTTGGATTATGGCAGATCAGATTGCAGGATAGAAGAGGGTTAATGTGGAATGTCAGGGATAAGTTTATTACCAGTATGGAAGTAATGGTGAATATATCTGACCTGGAGCAGGGCAATATTAATGCTCAGTAGGAATCAAACTCCAAACAAATCACATAGTCCTGTCCTCAACGGAAACCTACTTCTGAAAGATATCCAAAGGGTCCATGTGTTTTTACACATTGGAAACACTTGTAAAGTTTGTCATGCCAAGTATAATTGAACCAAACCCAACTGAAATTGTAACAGCAAAACCAGCAGCAGGAGAGGTAATTTGTAATTTCTTTAAAACATTTGTAATTTATAATTTATTAAACAGCCTCTAAATATATACTACCAAGAGATTCCATGGCTGCTTCATGCACTAGGGTTTCTGCAGCCTGTTTGTTGCCATCATCCTACATCCTGAGCAAGAAGACTTTCGATGTACTTACCATGAAGTGCAAACAGTCAATGCCAACAGAAGGGCCTGGTCATAGACATATTTCATAACATCACAGGTCTGTAAATTGCTTCCACTGCTATTGCTTTTATTCCCATTACTTTCAACTCCCATACTGCCCAGATGCAGGAAACTCTTGAACTTCCCCTCAAAATTGCATCTTCAGTCACAACTCTTTCCAGAAAGAAAGAAACCCTGAGGTTTGTCTGTGCATGTCAAGAAATACCCCTGACCTGGCACTGGTTTTCTTTGCCCTGTGCACTCCAGGCAGCAGCACGTGAGGTCTGGTCAGGTCTGCTCAGGCTTCACATGGGCCAACAGCTGGGCTACCACATTCACATGGTGCTTACATGGAACAAAACTTAGGCTGTGTCTAAGCAAGCCTTTCTAGCTCAGGGACATACCAACACATTCATACCTCTTCTTAGTCAACTCAGTGCATGATATAGTAGGATTATAGCATATAAGTGTACTACAACCAGTCATCGTTCAACACGTGGGCTTATGCAAACAGTTGTTATGGCCTTACATGGTTTTTTTACAAACCATGCTATTATTTTAATGGAGTTTATAAAAAAAATTTCTTTTTTTCCTGTCCAATCTGTGTATTTATTTTTGTGTTTAGTTTTAGTCCTTCAGTATTCTCTTTTCAAGGGCTAAGGAGCTGAATCACTATCCTTGCATGAAATAGAGTAAAATAGCTTTCCCATTTCGACACTGTTTTTCTGAAATGCTAGCAAGCATAACTGTTTGAGGTGCCCCTTGTATGTGCCTGATTGGCAACAACATTTTCAAAGGATATTCAGAAAGGATAACTTTAGCCTGGAGAAGACCCATTTCTCTCCAGGCAGTGAAGAGAGAAAAGATTTCCTCCCAAGGGTGATTGTGTTGGGTGATCAATGACCTTAAGAAGAACCACTGACTGTAGAGGGAAAGTAATTCTTTCTGGAGAGCCTTTCCGAGCTGAGGTCAGCTTTTGTGCATATGTTTAGCTGGCATCAAGCTTAAAGACACAGTTTTGATGTTTAGGCCCAGGAAAGAAGGGACCAGAAGTAGATACGATCAGCCTAGAGGAAGTTACAGCTGTGTGGAGAGACATTAAAGCATGAAGCTGGTATAGGAGATCCATCCCTCCTACTTCTGCAGTGCATCATGAATGAGACGTGTTAAACACATCTGTAGGAAGGAAGCCATGCCTGAAATATGACATGTTCATACAATTCAAGCAGAGAAAGAAACACTTAGATGGTCAATCGGCTACTACAAATTAGGGAAATTCTGAGGTTGCTCTAATCTGGAAGCCATTGTTGCCCCCTTGGCTGTAACCAGATTTCTGAAGGGAGTGAAGAGCTTCTCATATTTCCACTTGATTCTTTGTCTTGCCTGAGGCACACCTAGGGATTTGACCTTCCATGTTATCTGGATTTCTTTGTACTGAGGTAGCATTTCAGTCTCTCATTGCTAAAAAAAAATAAATTAAAAAGTCTTTTGGGATTAGATGAATCTCCTTCACATTGTGACCATGATAACTCTTCTCCATTTGGAAGAAATGTAAGAGGCAACTAAATGTCTTTCAGAAAAAAGACAGTGAAACAGTAAAAGCCATCACTGTGTGCAATCTATGATGACCTGCACTAGGCTCATGTACCCACAGGTAAATGTCTATATATATATGTGTATTAACACATGCATATTGCTATATACAAACCTCACATGTAATTATGAAAAAGAAAACTTAAACCTAAATATCCATTTTCATGGTTGTTCAACAGGGGCTGAAAGATTAAGCTTACCAATTGAGTTTAAAATATATTTCAGGCACTGATGAATATCAAATCTTTTTCTTTAAATATAGACCTAACTTCCATCTCTAGGATATAGCTTGATTGGAAAATTATTTTAAATAGATTGTGCCAATCCATTCCAGAAACATTATACTCATGTGAATGGGAAATTGTAAGCACGATAACACACAGAAGAAACAAAACAGTAAGGCTGTTTGCTATATAGACACTACAAAAAAACCAAACTCTTGGGTTTGACATTTTAAGGTTCTTCTTCTCCCATCTTTTCACCATAACTTCTGTTTCTTACAAGATTGCCCCATACTTTGTCCTGCTTCAGGTCCAACCCAGGAGATGTTCCTTCAGCTGCATTTCTTCACACGCTCCTTTATTACAACAACACATTCCAGTTTTTTTAATCCTGCCAACTTTTGTTTGGACATATCTGAATTGGCCAGTCTAGTGACTGTCCCAACTGACAAGTCCCCACTTGTCCACAGCTGTATGACACCACCAGTGCTGTCTTCCAGTCTCGTGTTATACGTATTGAATGACGAATGTTGCCCCTCCTGTCATTAAACCGCAGTGAGCAGCGTCAGCCTGGTCATCCCTGTGAGATTCTGCAAATCCAGCCGTTTCATCCCTCACAGACAGTGAACGGGGCTTAAACGGAGTGAGGCCAGAGCAGGAGAGCACGTGTGTTTATATTGACCCTAGAGCACTTAAAAAAATGAATTAGTAGGTAGAAAACACAGCCGAATTCAGTCATGAGTTAGTGACGGTGTAAGCTACACGTCGTGTATCTGTCGGTCAGGAAACAGGTGTACGTGGGTGTAAGTGCCAGAGCTGTTCGACTTGCAGCAACTTGGCATTTAGTGGGAGTGTAATCTGAGCGTAATGTGTGCTCCCAGATATGGAAGGAGCAACCGGGGGACGCAGCGAAACAACCGGACAATGGGAGGGTTGAGCAAGGTTGCAGCACCCACCGAAAGACGTCTTTCTCCGGGATACTGGCGTATTTCTCCGTTTTTCTTTTCTTTCTATGTCCACAGGGTCAGATCTTCTGCAGATTTCAAGGGGGCTGCAAGAGAGCCCTACTGTTAAGCTCAGCTTTTCCCCCGCTGAACTGACATACAGAACACCTCCAAGATATTTTGCAAGCAGACACAAATTTGCTCTTCCTGTGCTCCGAGCCAGCCAGATGCAAACTGGCCTTAAACCAGGAGCCGTGTAGCTGCAGTTAGCAGGCGTGCAGCCTGCGCTAATAAGCCTTGCTGAGAAGGCTGGATGTATTTTTCTCAGGCTCAGCGCTGAGCTACTGAGCTACAGCTCAGCTCCGGGTGCAGGCAAAATGAGGTCTCCAACGCTGCTGAAGACCAGGGTTGACACCACCTGCACCAGAGACAAGCTTCGTCCTTTGTTTCACGTATGTAGTCAGAAGCGGTTAATTGGTGGTTTAAAATAATTTTGACATTATCGCAATAACTGGTGATGTCACCATGGGAAAAAGATGAAATGTCTGAAAGGTGTAGAATTCACCAGAATAAATTGGTTCTTTTGTCTAAGAATCCAGTGGGTTCCTGACATATTGCCTTTTAAGAAAGACAACTTTTCAAAGACTTTTTTTTTTAATGTATCAGGAAGTGTGCAGAGAGCTTGGTTGAGATTTCAGGAACCCCTCATAGCAGGACATCAGAAAAAAAATAGAAATGCTCCATACCCATTTTGTATATATGGGGTAATCTTTTGTGCCTCCTGAATCATCTCAACAGCCTTTTGATGTTCTATGCACTCTGGTATAAATAATCACCCGTAATCAGGGATGCTGTGGGTGTAGGAAGAGCAGCAAAAAAAAATCTACCTGAAAATCCCCATGCTGCCTCTGAGAAGGAGGAGGGAAATTGAGGGATATCTCCAAAGGTTTGAAAATGCATGTAATAAGCACTTACATTTTTCAGTAGATTTGCCCGTCACTAGTCAAAGGTCTTATTCATGTATCACGTGTATTTTCCCTGAGTAAAATTGTCTTTTCTTCTGGAAGATGCATCTCATTTTAAATTGCTGCCAACTCTAATCAAAACCACCTACGCAACAATACCAGGCACTTTTTTTTTCCCACCTCAGCCTTAGTTTTGCTTTTAGGATTGATGAAAAGTGCACACAAGCAATTCAATAGATAGGGATAAAAGAATTTAAACTAACAAGGCCCGTACCCCATGCATTTTTGTTTCTGTGCTCCAGCACCATTTCTGATGGGGACCTGAATATTTATCTAATGGCTAAGATGTTCCTCTGCTCTCACATGGACATCTCACAGCTGCATTAGAAACCTTCTTTCCACTGCTAGTGTTATATCAGGTTCAATCAATTTTTCTTCATGGAGTAAGTGATCAGTAAGTGATCATATATATATATGATATATGATATACATGTATGATATACTGATCATAAGTGATCAGTAGCAAATTATGTCTAAAATTCCCACAAGAAGCTGTTGAAGTCTTGGTAAAATATATCATACTGGTATCATACACCATGTAATAAAGCTCTTCAAGCATTTTAAAGTGGAGCAGGTGGGATAAAAGTTTAGAGGAGGCTGGCTGTCCTGCCTAAATGATGGGTCAGGGTACATACTCTGGCTTTTCAGCCCTAAGGTGCAGCAGGGAATATATTTACTAGTAAAGGATGACTTCCAGTACACGGTGTCCAGTCAGTTCATACAATGCACCAATTTTGCACACCACCTGAGCATTCAGACCTCTTTAGTTGTGCTCTTCCTTTAGTTTTTTTTCTGCAATCTCACTGAGGTCCCACCGCTCTCAACTCCTTCTCCAGGCTAACGCTTGAAGACATTTTTTGAAGACTTAGACCTGGTTTGCCCTTTTCAAATTAGGCTCAAAGTGGCATTTTCTGTTCTATACTGAAGAGGTGACCTGGGTTCTTCATATAATTTTCACAAGGAGGGATGGGAGCATTCATATCCAGCCTGCGTATGGCCCAGCAGTCACCCAGCATTGGGTTGAGATGGGTAAAATCTGTCAGTGCTTCAGGATTTCCAAGACTGTAGTCCTACCTGAGTCCTGAAGTCTCCTGTTGAACTTGGCCACGTAGGATTACTTTGCTGAAAAAACAGTCTCTGAAAACCTGTGACCAACTGAGTGCTGAGGATAGTCCCATTTACTGCTGTGTAAGTAGAGGTGCACAACATGTCTTGTAGCAAAGCTGATTAATGGTCTACTGATTAGAAAACAATGAATCTCACTTTTATTCTCATGTACATTGGTTTTAGGTCAGTATGACTCTACTGATGGGAAGGTTACTCCTGATTTATACCAAGAAGACAGAGCATCAGGGCTCCCTTATGACAGCTGTTTTGAAAATGTTCCAGAATAAGTTATCTAAACTAATTTCCTCCTCACCAGTTTTGTTCCTCTAGCTTAAAAGAAATTATTGTAGAAACTGTATTTTTTGTTGGATTGTTCTTGCAGTGGTGTCTGCAATTAAGAACCATCTCACTAAACAAACTGTAATTACTGCAAATTGTAGTAAGCAGTGGTAATTGACATACTTCGTTAAAACTAGCTAGTTTTAAGATAGCCTTTAAGGTTATTAAACAGTGAATTTATGACTTTAAACCATGTCTCTTCAGGTTTGAGAGTACTTAAAACATGGATCACAGCTATTTCTTGTAGTGTAGAGGGTGGGCACCGGTAATGAAGCGATTTATGGGAACGTACAAGTATGTTACCATGCAGCCTGTGTGCAGTCAGTCCCTATGGAAAGCTGCCATATCCATAATGTGCTCTTGAAGGGGGTCTGTGTTTAGCTGCCTGTTCATGAAGCTTACTAGGGAGCAAAGGAGCTTGAAGTAGCACCATTACCTGTAGAGAAAGGCTGAGTTAGGCCATTTGTAGATGTTTTTGACATCTAGTACTCATATTTCTAATTTTTTGAACTTAAGGCCTATAAAGCTGTACTGTCAGGAAAGTGCATTAATTTTAAGGAGAGAGGCTAGGAAATGTACTCCCAGCAACATTATTTAAACACTAAAAGATTTCCAAAATATTTCTCTAGGAAGTACATCGTTCAGTGCCTCAGCACGTGTATGAACTGGGTCACCTAACCACTGTGCATCACATCTCAGATGATTGAGGATCCCTCAGCCGACCACCAGTTTTCTCATGGCAATAGTCCCTGTCCATGCCTATGTGGACCACAAAAGTTATGGTGTTATTGCACATCCCTTCAGTGAGTGGACTTCTGTGCACCTACATTTGTGCAGCGCATAAACATGGCACTGAAACATTTGTGGAGCTGTGCATAAAGGCCAACAAGTGAGAGTTAGGAAGTGCCAGCAGACGGGTTCTTGCGTGACCTTCAGCCCATTCCCATGAGTGTAACACAACCATTTAATACACAGGTGTTTAAAAATACTGGGGTTTTCTTCTCACTCCTACATTTTTGTTATATTCCTTTAAGCAATTTTGCACGGTATGAAAATCTCCACAACAACAAATGATGGCCAGTGCAAGTCACTTCTGGGTGTTCACAGTCCTTAATCTTATGTTCGCTCACCCTTTTGCAGCTGGCCTATGGTGGTTTCTAAAGAATCTTGGTTAGCTTCATTAGAGCAGCCTTAGAAGAGGTAGGCCATTAAGCCTGTGATTTCTGAATAAATTTCTAAATAAGTAATTTCCCACAATGAATATTCATTGAATAGGCAGAAAAAAGGGGAAGCATTTTAATCTTTCTTGAGTAATGAAATCAGAATATCATTCGAGGTGAGGAAATGACTGTCTAAAAATGGGTGTGTTGTCTGGGACCCTGCTCAGTGGTGACATGTTTTCGGGAGCCTGGGAACATCCCAGCACAATGCAGGGGAAAACAGCAATCTTTGGTTTCTTAATTCCACCTCTGCTCTGATCTCAACTTCAGTATCTCAGCGTAATTTTTTGTTCCATGACAAAGAATAAACATAGGGCAATTCTTCCATTTTACCACTCTACTGTGGCAATGTTGGAGTCATAACCCTTCTGTTGGGAACACTGTTGTTTTTAATTTTCTCTTGGTTTAAGAACTTTTGAGGATATCTGTGTTGTGCAGCTTCTCTTCCAATTTAAACTTCTCTTTCAAAAAGTTTTTTCCTCGCATCGGTTATCTCCTGCCTCTTCCATCATAGCTCTTTGGAAAATACACCTCTATAGTGCAATACAGGTTCAAGAGACATTTTTTGACAGAGCCTCCTGGGAGCATGTGCTCAACCAGTGAAGCTCCCATAGTTACCACAGCTACAACCCTTGAAAGGTCTTCACACTTTTGAGAGCTGTGTAAGAAAAGACTGAGTGCACTTTGCTTTGACAAAATTAAAACCACCTTCTACTGGACTTGGCCAGTATGAACTTTTTGTTTAAACGTGATTCAATTTGAGCTTCTGTGTGGTACCTGGTAAAATATTATGAGCAGTTTAACTCCCATTGCCCATATATGCAGAATATGTAAAGTAGAAGATATAAAGAATGTCAGAAAAGAAAGAGCAAATTTAGAAGAACATTGTGAAGCATTGTTTCTAACACACTGCACAATGTGTAGCTATAAAAAGTTTTCATCCTGCTCAGCCTTTTAAATATACTTGAGTTACACTGGAAACTAAGATGTAATGTCAAAGGTATGAAGGATTTAGGAGGAAATGCACCGCTCCAATATATATTTGTAATCCCTGTATTTATTTTAATTATTGATTAGAAATGCTTATTGAGTTGTGCGAGTTCCAAGAGTGCTTTATTGCACAACAAGCACTGGCTAGAAAATGCCAGTACTGATCTGCCTCGAATCATTTCATGTCATTCTAATCCTCCTCCAAATGCTTTCATGAGCTTCATCTGACTCTGTGTTATTTAACTGAATATCTTTTGTAAAGCAGTTTATCATGCTCAGCGATTGTTTGAGTGAGGGATCTTGGCCAGAGAAAAGCATAGCATACACTCCGCAAGTACCTGAAATGCTGTATTTGCACACTACTAGTAAAATACTGAACATAGTCGTGCCATTACTCAGCTTGCCAAATGGATTTATGAGGAACTGAGGGGAGATCCTAACTTCTGAGCCCTGGAGAAACCAAAATTACATCTGTCCCCCAGTAGTACCAGCCATTATTGAGGAGGGAAGAACACTAAAGTGAATTAGTTTCCTCAATGTTGGCTAGCAGAATCTTCCCTTGGAAACCTCTCCTTGTTGTTGGCAGCCGTGAGAAGAGCAAGGCTGACTGGCCTTCCAGGCTTACCCTTCACAAATTACAGCAGTTCTGGCCACGTACATTTAACTTCTTGTTATTTTTGTTTGTCCCATTCTCACAGCATTGGAGCTGGTTTTGTGATGATCTGGGTGTCCTGAATGCTTGTTGTAGTAGATCAGAAGGAATTTTTTCTCATTTGGAATGAAAGTTTACAGTGAGTAATCTTTAAGGGTTAATCCAGAATCCTTTTTATTTTTTTTTTCCTTTGTCAGAGAATTATCCAGGCAAAATCAGGTTAAAAATAGTAATAAAACAGCTACTGATTAGCTGATTGCACTTTGTGGCCAGTGTCACACACAGGAAAAAAAGCTCTTTTGAAATAAACAAAAGTTGGAAATTTCATAGAATCACAGAATCACAGACCAGTTTGGGCTGGAGGGACCTCTCCAGGCCACCCAGCCCAGCCCCGGCCGTGAGCAGGGACATCCCCACCAGAGCAGGTTGCCCAGAGCCCCGTCCAGCCTGACCCGGGGGGTTCCCAGGGACGGGGCACCCACCACCTCTCTGGGCAGCCTGGGCCAGGGCTTCCCCAGCCTCCTCGTGAAAAATGTCTTCCTTAGGTCTCGTCTAAACCCGCCCCTTCTTCGTTCAACCCCACCGCCCCTTGGGCTGTCGCTGCCGGCCCCGCTAACAAGCCCGTCCCCACCTTTCCTACAGGCCCCTCTCAGCCCGGCAGCTGCAGGAAGGTCTCCCCGGAGCCTTCTCTGCCCCGGGCTGAGCCCCCCCAGCTCTCCCGGCCTGTCCTCCCGGCAGAGCTGTTCCAGCCCTCGCAGCGCTGCTGGGGCCTCCTCCGGCCCCGCTCCAGCAGGGCTGTGTCTCTCTGCTTTCACATGCTTATAGCTATTTGAAAAGGAAAAAACATTCGGAGTATCCACAACCTTCACCATGGAGGTGGTTAATCTCTAGGTTTATCTGAAGAAAAGGGCACAACTGGCAATGTCTGCTTCCAGGTACGCAGAACTGACTGATACAACAACTGTATGAAGTTATGGGCAGTCACTCTCAGCCCAGCATTTTGTCTGTCTTTGGAAGCCTAAAGGTGTAGGTCAATGTGGAACCCCTGCATTTCAGGGTAATGGAAACAGAACCATCATGCCGTTCTTGGTGGTAAATGATATATTCTTTTTGGTCTTGGGAAGTTGTTATTCAGCCTCCATTTACAAGGTGGGATTAACAGAGCTCACTGTTTTCTGATAAAGCAACATCTTATTATAAAATGCCAGTTCATCAGTCCCGTACTACTTGATTAAAAATATTGAATTAAACTTTAACCCATGTAACAACTGCATGAAACTGTTGCTCATACACCTGGAAAGTTACTCCATCACCATCTTTATACATCCTCACTGCTGGGATGTGTTGGATGGACTTTTCTAAACCAAGAATTCAGTTCCCTCAGAAAGTCCCCAGAGCTAACCCAAAAAGCATTTGATCATCAGCTTGTCTCTGGTCCTCTTGGTCAATCTGGCTGGTACCCTAGACCCTGTAAGGCTGGCATCCACTTTTAGAATTAATGAAAAAAGACAAGAATATCGAATTTTACTGAGCAGCTGCAGGGTCTGGGGAGCTATTTTATTTCAGTCACTTCGTTTTATTGCTCAAATTAATAAAAATGGGTTTAGTGTGATTTGGACCAAATGATATTTCAAAAAGAAACAGCTTTTCTTGAAAATTGGAAACCCAGATTTCTAGGCAGGTCTGCCTTAACACCAGGTGGTCTCTACATACTACTGTGATAGTAACATGTTCAAGTTGCTTCAAGTCCACATTGCCTCAGTATTTGTAGTATTCCCCAGAAGAATATTAAAGAAATATTTGCACTTATTAGAATGTGTGAAGACAGAGGTGGCATTGTTTAATTATCTAGAGCAATTGACAAGTTCAGTAGGAGCATTGCATTCATTATGGCTTTCTGATAATTGTTAATATTATTCACAGAAATATATGGTAGCTCATCCAAAACCAGTGATCTTTATTTTTTTGGTAGAACACATCATCATCATGTTATATTTTATAATGTTTTATACTGCAGTTGTGCACTGTATGCTGACAGATATCCACAAGTTAACAAGTCTAACTAGACTGTAAGTATGCAGATAAAGGCAAGTTGGGATTGTTTGTCATGATGAAGTGATTCAGATTGTTTAGACGGATGAATGAAACCGTCTTGGCAAGGGGAATTCTTGCTTCCATTTGCCTGAATAAACGTCTGCATGCTATCTACAGTGTTTGATTATAGTCTGACTGTGATTAAATTTGTCACACAAAGTATTTGATCTATAGTTTATTTTACATTTGAGATGATGTAATCAATGACAAACTGCAATGATGGTAAGTTAGGTGCTTCATTATGAAGGCCCTACACATTAAAGGACACATATCTGAGCACTAGGAGCAAAAGGTTGAAACTCATATGTCCAGCTTTGCTCAAGGCTAGTTCTTACTGACAACTAAAGAATGACCCATAGAGAAAGGTAAACCTTTTAAATTGTTTAGGTGCCTCCAAATTTAGGTAGCATTCCAATAGACTTTTTTACTGAATCTAGCCTATAAACCTTCTGTATAGACCGCCATCAATAAAGTGAGAATATCATTCCTCCATCTCACCAACTTGTGAAAACAAATATATTAAACAGTGAGAAATGTTTAGCTACTGTGGTAAAGAATGTAGAGCGTGGACGATCCCAACACTCAATCATCACTGGATAGATGATCCTGCCTCAGATAGCTATGCTACTGTTGGTGTTTCTCCAGCAACCACACTGCACCGGGGAAAAGTGACCCATTGCCTAACTGTTTAGTTATACTTGGCTTGTTTATGTTATACTGTTTCAAATTTAGAACAGAACTCTGCATACACTTAGCCATTATGAATCCTCCTAATGTAGACAGTTCCAATGAGCTCAGCATAAAAGAGCTTGCAGCATCCATCCATAGAGAGTTCCCAAAAGGACACCTTATTTGCAAATAAGTAAGTAAGTAAGTAAGTAAATAAATAAATAAATAAAGTCCATCCCATATTTTAGCAAATTTAATATGTTTATTCCTGTTATACGTGTCTGAGCCTTGGGAATATCATTTTGACATTCCTATCTCTTCACATATTGTGTCATAGTCTTAACATTTTAACAAAAGTTGTCATTGTCAAAACCTGTATTTATTACACGAAATAAGGATGAGGAGAAAATGATTGTAAGAAGCTGAACAATCCCATAATAAGCATCATAAGAAAGCTATCTTCAGGAGTAATGTCTCCTAAACACAGTTTCTCTGACTACCCCTTGATTTCTCCATTGCTGTAAAGGACCAAGACTTTACTTTACTGTAGGTCCCTCCCCCAGACTTTGACCCGCATAAATATAAATTAAGCTGAAGAAAAAGTTTGATTAAGTAATTCCATTCAACCTTGACATAGCAGATTAGGCAAAATGGCTCTTCAGCAGTCAGCTTCATCATCCATTGGACTACCGGAGTCCTCTTCAAGGACTGCCCAGGTTTCAGTATTTTAAGTATCTGGAATGCCAGTGCATTATGAAATTGTAGAGAAAAAGAGAACTAAATATATAAAAAAAAACTTAAACAAAGCTTTTCAAACTAACTTCATACTAGGTAGGTTGAATTTCTTCTGCTCATCTCAAAATGGTCCTAAGCTGTGACAACCCAAGCTCAAAACCATGTGGACTTCCTGACAGCTCTGGGTGTTGCCAGCTTTCACTTGCTCCGTGAACAAACACTGAGGAAAATTCCTCTGACTTTCTCTTCACCTCCTTGCTAGGCACCTCACCTTCCTTAGGGAAAAATATCAAGTTGAAATGCAACACTCAGGTTGTTTCTTTACCTCTGTAGAGAAAGATGAACACTAAGCAGTGCATGTCTTATCAACACAGAAAATACAGCACTTAAATGCACCCGTTTATAAAAATGGACCGATGGAAAAAGTGCAAAACTACCAGCAAAATTTCCTCAGAGGAGCACTGAGAGGCATCATACCTAGTTGTCTACCCACTAGATGAGTGGAGATTTTGGCTGCCCTTCTAAAAAGACCTCTTTTTCAACTCTCCATCAATCCCACCCAACAACAGTGCTTTTGGTAAGGAAAGTCTAGTGACTGTTGTCTGTTTGATGGGAACAAAGGGAGAGCATTTTCAGTGGAGTACCCTCAGCTATGGAATTAATTTCTTTGTTGGTCCAACACAGCTTAAGTATCCTGACTTTCAGGGCACATAGCCAGATGAAGCTTTCCTAAGAAAAGAGAGTAAATATCATCGGTTAAGCTCTTATACTAGGAGGAACTGGCAGTGGCTCACATAGTAAAGGCTGTCTAATACTTTCCAGTATAAATTGCCTAATACTTTCCATTATAAGCACCTATTTTGAGAAACTTTCTGTTTACTATTTGCCCCAGAGATTATTACACTTTTGATTATATTCATATGTATTTCTTCTTTTCTCTGCTACCCTCTTTAGATGGCAAAATGTCAATTGATTTTGATGGATCAAAGATCCTGTTGTTACGTTTTTTAGTTAGTGTTATTAATAATTTTGTGCATTTTAAGACCTTTATTACTGAAGGTGATATACCTCAAGAACAGAAAGCAGACAAATATGGTACCTCTTTAGACGTGCACCAGCCACTTTTGTAACCAAGGTGCCAAGAGACGTAACCAAGCCAGTCAGGTTGTGATCCATGAGTATGGTCCTCACCATACAAGATGCATATTAGTTAAAAAAACAAAGCCTGTGGACACTTATGCTATATGAGAACCAGGCGAGAACCAGGCAACCTCCATCTCTCCTTTCCGGAAAAGAAACTGAGTAGCATGGCCATTTTCTCTGTTTCCCTCTGTTTTCAACATGTATATCATTTTCCTGCCTGCTTGCATTTCTACTCTGTATAGGCAGCTACTACTCTTCTATCCACACACTGGACTGAAAGATCTTCAACTTGTGAAAAATGGACCCATGTTCCAAGGAGGTTTGGGCACCAGAAACAAGAGCTGCCAGAAAATCTTTCCAGTGTTTAGAAAGGAGAGCTACAGCAAGATGACAGGAATAAACATTCAAAGCCTCTTCATCTTTATTTCCAGAATCTGTCCTCTTTTTTTACTGGAGGAGTTCTCCCAGACCCAGTTAAAAAGAGCTGTATATTCTGCAAGGTATAGTCCCTGTGCCCTAGGTCTTACAAGAAATGACAGTGTCCCTCTTTCACAATTCTTCTGCTGGCATTAGTCCTATACTTTTTATGATCAGGTGTAGGCAATCACAGCAGCCCATTAGTGAACCCCTGACATGCGTGAACATTCATAAGAGAATATTTTCATTCATGGTCCATTTTAGGGCTAAAGCTGAGCAGCAACCATCGGTACCTCTATTTCTACAGCTTTCTGAAATAATGCAGAAACTTTGCAAAAAAAATCATTCATTGAGCAATTTATTTTTTTTTTAAATTAGTGTCTAAGCTAACATATTTATAGCATTCCATAAATAAAAAGACCATGAAATAAAAATAAGCACAACACTTGAAAGTAAATCAGGCCAGTGGTTTGGTGGCAACTTTAGAAGTGGGTAGTGGGCATATTGTATGCATTGATGTTTATTTATGTTTGACACCCTCAGTCCGGAGGTAGGCTATAAAATATATCATTTCTTCAGAGGTCAGTATAATCAAATATTCAGACATGAGGTTTACTGAGGTAACTGTCCCAGAGTCAGTCGTGGTAAACATTGGGATTAGAATCTACATAATTTTAAATGTTTCCATTACAAATTCGTTCCAGTATTCAAAGATGCCATAAAATGGACATAGATGATTGTCACAAAAAAATAAAAGATTTTTATGTGCATACACACACACACACAAACACATTTAGGTTTTGTACTGGGTATTTTCAGCCAAATGGAAAACTCATGTTCACATCCCAGACACTCTTCTGATTGTCTGCGACCTCTGACTGAAGCAGAGGCAGAACAGACTTTTTTGTTGCTGCAAGCTACTTTTGCCTAGCTGGAGGGGTACATTTTTTTGAAATTTCCTACTATTTTGAGATTGTTTTCTGTCTTTTTAAGCTAATTCCTAAAAGTGCAAAATTTCACTCAATGTATTTTGCAAAAATTTTTACCAAAAAAAAAAGACATTTAATCCCTCCTGTTCTCCACAACAACACGTCCAGATTCATAAAAATATGAATTAACCCAACTCACTAAAGATTCACCCCACTAGAGAAGAGTTGTATCAAGACTATCTTGATATCTGACTATATCATACTATGCTAGGGAAAATTGCACGTGGGCTA
Source organism: Phaethon lepturus (assembly GCF_000687285.1). Lineage (NCBI taxonomy): Eukaryota > Metazoa > Chordata > Aves > Phaethontiformes > Phaethontidae > Phaethon > Phaethon lepturus. The sequence continues at coordinate 69,197 of NW_010551948.1, forward strand.
AAATGAGACTTTCATATGAAGCACTGAGTTTAACCACGTCCACGCTACTGCAATCCTGGGTTTTTGCCATGGCCATACAGTTTTCCCGTAAGCCAAGTTCAGAGAGGAGTTTGTGTCTGCAAAAGATAGGGGCATAGGGAGATGTGGGAGAAGACCTGGTGTTCGCGGCACTCATGGAAAACAAAACTAAACGAGGTCATCTAATAGCTCTGTTGGAGAGAGCATGTTAAATTAATACAGCTGAGAGATGGGTGAGTTCCGTCTCTTTTTCTAAAGAGGACGTCGCGGGCAATACTGAGGGGCCAGGGCAGCACTGCCTGCGATCGCCCTCCCCAGGATCTGGCAGGGTGCTGGATCAGGCCCTTTTATTTGCTGCTAGAGGTTGGCAGCCTGGATGCTTTGAGGCTGCGCTTCCCCAGCAGAGATGCTCATGCTTCTGCCTCCTCAAAAGGCCTCTTTTGCACGCAGACAGGGCCATCTTTGATCTCAGCTGGAGGTCTGCTGTTAACTGCTGCTGGGAAGCGGTTTCAAATCAGCAGGTCAACCAGATCTTTTGAAGATAGAGCCATTTATTCAGCAGCTAGAACAGCAACCGCAGGCAGCCAGAGGAGCATAAATTTTGTGTCTGGCGTTGGCCATTAAAACAGGGCTTTACTGTTTGTGGTCTCGAGCTGACTCAGTAGCACCATTGGAGCAGTGCGGTGATAAATGCGTATTCATCGCCGTTGTATAATTCGGTTACTGAAGCACGCGCTCGGCGTGGCTGGCCGGGGGCGGGCGCGTGACTGCAGGTCCCTCCTGGCGCCATTGTGTCACTCGGCACAAGAGGGCTGGGAAGGTGAGGGGGCCGTGGTGACAGCTGTGATGGATCTGCCCGAGCCGGAGGAACTGACGTTTCCACCTCTATTTACGGTTCTCACAGAGGAGCAGCTCCGGGGTGAACGTGTGCTTGCCTCTGCTGCAAAAACTTAGGAAAGAAGGTAAACGTATCCATATCCTGGAATGAAACTCTACTAATCAAGCTGCCAATGCTTCCGTGAAGGCTTTCAATAGCACTGGATATTCTTATAAAGTAGGTGATGGCATATCTCTGCCAGAAACATAGGGTCAGATGATCACTTGGTTCGTCTCCAAATTAAGTTGAATACAGCTGCATCATAAGCACTTATCCCTTACTGCCCAGAATCAGGATATAACCATGATTTATGGAAAGAAGTGGCATTTTAAATAGTTACTGTGAAACTTGTGTTTTGATTCTTGGCACAAATGGCTTAAATGTGTAGCTCTCGAAGGCAGTCTTGCATAGTTGTAAAGTTCTAAGATGAGGTGGCTTCTAAGTGTGCAATATTTAGTAACAAAATAAGGCAGCTGGCCTTCTGGGATTTTTTTTCTTCTTGTTTATTTTTTTTTCCATAAGTACCAGCCAGATGTGAGAGCCTGAGGAAGGCTGTACTATCTTTTCAACCCTTGCCATAGGCCAAAACCATTCAATCTTTAAGCAGATTATGTCCTGTGGAAAGATACTTTTGCATGCTAGACTTAGTGTTAATCCACAGGAAGATTATAAAAACTGGTAAATGAGCAGCGGGAAAAAAAAAAATTCCCATTCGGATTGTATGTTTTTACTACAATCAGGAAAGTAAAGCAGAGCTAGGAGGAAATTAGGATTCTCTGCAGGTACTGTTAGTTTTGGAAGGAAGTAAACGCATGGCCATGTCATTAGAGACTATATTTTTGCACTCCTCAGATCCTTTAACAAAATTATGTTTGGCACGTGGAAGCAGTGTCCCCTAAACACACAAATATCCCTTCAGCGGCTTTTGCAAGGTGATGTTACAGAGTGCTCTCTCGCTGTCTGGCCGTCCTGTTCCACTGGTGGGGTTTATGGAAGTTCGATAAAAAGCATATTCTGACGGCCTGTAACACGACTGTAAGAAAACCTGCTGTTGTTGTGGTAAACGCAATGTCCACAGATTTATTAGGAATGCTCTCATTCCTCGAAGCACCAGCTATTCCTGTAACTCCTCGTCGCCAAGGTTTTTAACCATATTCTCCTTTCATGCACACATTACGGAATGGAAAGCCATGTCTGCACTCCGGCCGCTGGGATCAGTTCTTCATTTGTTATTGGATCATATCATTTTACAGTTTGTCTTGTCTAAAGGGCAATGCAGAAAGCTGCTGAGAGTTTATCTTCCCACGCCTGTTGTTAACGGCTAAGCTTTGTAACTGTAAAGGGCTTACTTTAAAGTTTGCATTGAAATCATATTTTAACATGTAATAAAATCTACAATAAATCATTGAGGCAAGGAGAAAACAGGAAAAAAAGATGACACGGAAAGGAAATTTTCTTTGCTCCATTTCCCTGTGGACTATGGGTATTTTTAGAAAGGAAAGGAGAAGAACCGTATCAAGAGCAGGTACAATATGCACTCTTTGCTGGAGCATGGTGCTCCAGCCCAGTTCCATGTACTTCATGAAGGAGCTGTGTGTTAGCTGTGCAGACAGAGCAGTAAGTCAAATGCTGTGTTCATCATCTTTAAATCTGTATTTGTCAGCCCAAGTTGACTGCAATATGTGGTGGTCACCCAAAAACTGGTTCTGGCTGTGACTGGAGAAAACTTTTGAGAAAACTTCAAGATTTAGTTCCTTTATCCAGTATCATCACAATTAGTATGAAACCATATCACAACATGCAATTACTGTGTGTAATGTTAGAGTTTTATAGTGGTAGCTCTCAAATTCCCTTCTTTTCCCTGCCTTATTTACTCTTCCAACATTTAGCTTAGTGAAGAATGAAACCTTCAAACCACTGAGGGGAAAACATGGTGTGTTCACCCTTACATATTTAAAACATGACCTATGGGTAGCAATGTGAAACCAATGATGTCAGCAGCAAAATACTCCAAGTGCCACTTTCTTTTCTCTGTTGTACGTTTTTGCATATAATCAAGGCTAGGATTACTGATTTCAAGGTAGCACCAAATTTTTCTTACAAGGGTACCTGCTATATTGACATGGTGTTTATCTGCAGTTGTGTTGATATTTCCTAGACTGTGGAGGAACAGTATCAGGATTAAAAGAAATTTATCCAGGAAAATACTCTGACATGATTTAAGTATATCTGGTTGAAAAAACAATAGTGCTTTATTGCAAAATGTCCCTTTATCTTTATGAAAATCTTGATGTGTTTTATACTACTGCTGTATCTCATATTTTCCACATTTTTTCATGTGGTGCTTCATTCTGGTTTCTGTTAGTATATCATAAATTGTCCCTTGAATTAGTCCGGCTTCAGAGCTTTTAACCGTTGTTATTAATGCAAGAAATATTACCCCATTCGTAAATCATATTTCACATTGGGACAAATTAACTTCTTACCTCTGAATCTGCAAAGAATTCCGAAAGTTTAGCATCTACTCCTTACAATGCTTTGTTTTAATCTGTCTTTGGATAAGACACAAAGATGTGAGAATGCTTAGAAAAGTAGTAGTATTGTGATTTTTACCTTTCTTCCTTAATGTAAGCTTTATTTGAGAGACACCAGCCAAAATATGGAAATATTGGAGATAACCATTCCTCACAATTCTCACAAATCTTCAGTGATGTGTTTTGTATACATATTTCATGACAAAGATCTTATAATGCACAAAAAAACTCTGCATATAAACGTACCACGTATTTAGGAAGCTGAGGTGAGTACTCAATGCCAAGTTTTCAACCATGGACATAGATCTTTTCACACCAAATACTGCTAAAACTGTAAAAACCTGTCATCTCCTGTTTCCCAAGAATGTAGGGATGGGAAAATCTGACCATTCCAGTTTACAGATTTTTGACAAAGACACTTTTGTTCAAAAACCTAATTAATATTATCCATAGTCATTAATATCATTTGTATTAAGCCATCACATGGAAGGTCAAGTAAAAAATTAATCTCACTTTTTAAGACGCATATAATATGAAATATATATTGTCTGGGTTAACAATGAAAACCAAAAATTTTGCAAAAGACAAGCAAAGAAATAGATCTGTAACAACTTGCCCAAGCAGCTCAGCAGATTGGTAGAGAGGCTGGAAACAGAATCCAGGTCTACCAGTTTCCAGTGTGATGCCTTTTTCTTAAGATCAGGCTGGCTTCAAAATTCGCTTCAGGTTTACTGGACATTTTCGAAATCAAGTATCTTGAAATATTTGTGGTCCCTGTGGGAGAGAGGAATGTTGGCCACTACATGGAAGATCAAGATTGCTGCCCCAAAGATACTAGGATTAAATCATTAAGTCCCCCTGAAACAAACATACTAAGAAAAACAAGGGTTCAGATAATTTAGAAGATTTGCTCAAAATATATGAATTTCACAAAAAGTGCATTTAGGCAGAAAAGCAGGCTTAAGGCTTAGTGTCTGCTGGGTCTTCCTCAGTTTCTAAGTGTCTTGGATCTTTCATTTGGAAACGTAGTATATATGTAATACTACATATTCAGGAAAAGTGTTTGGACCTTTTTGGTTCAAGTGTACTGTTACTTTCATTATAAATGCAATTCTTCAGTTACAGCTCAGTCATGAAAATTTTCTCAAGGGTATAACCTGACAAATAAAATCTCTAGTTTGGGAATCACAAAAAAAAAAGCAGTTGAAAAATACTTCAGTGTTTTCCAATGAAGTGAATAACAATTAAAACCACTAAAAAACTAAGAAAGGACAATACTTGTTTAGCTCTGTATATTTATAATCAGTCTAGACAAGCATAACTTCTTGAATTTACCCATGCCACATAGTTTGGAGTTTTGCAGGCGCTCTCAGCTCAGCTATCAATGAGAAAAGAAAATAGACAGACACTTGCTGAAGAGTTCCTCTGGTATTTTTCAGAACATGCAGCTCAGTCTTTAACCTGAGAGTTTACGTGTTTGAAAGCAAAGCAATCAAATGTCAGTAGTTCCCATTTTGTTTTCAGACAGAATATCATGAAGTTTTGTAGCAGAACAAGCACTTAATGATGGTGGACAACAAAACCTTCTATAAAACGCCCTAAATTGTGTTTCAGATATTAGAAATATCATTTAAACAAAATCAGGAAAGCTGTTTTCTGTGTAGTTTCTTGCTTTGTTGGTGACGAATATACACCAGCCTAAGATTTCGGCGTGATACCTACACATCCGCATTTCATCCTCTTGCAGAAACGACGTTTTACCTGCCATAGCGCAATCACAGCACACAGCCGTTCCCCCGGGTCTCTTAGAGCTCACGCAGAAAAGCAGCCTCTTGGTCTTTCCCCAAACACCCAAAAATGGGGTGGCGAGGGAGCAGACTAGGACCCTCGCAGCCCACAGCGTTCTCATCCGCACGTGAGCAGCTGGCGCGTCCTCAGCTGCACCGAGCCGGAGTCCGTCACTTGCCGCCGAAGCGGCGCAGGTATTCACATCCCCCTGTGAAATACCCGTTCCCAGGGTTTCTGGAAAGTTTGCGTGGTGCAGCTCGCTGGCTGCAAGCTCAGCTGTGTCCGCTATGGGCAAACAGGCTATTGCCCGCCTGGTGCTGCCCGGGGATCAAAATCACTGTCAAAAGCAGCTGGTTGACCGCTCTACCCTGCAGAGGGAAAAAAAACGCTTTGGTTCAACTCTCTTGCCTAATTTTTAAGCACCTGTAGCACAATCCTTCACTCTGAGTAAGGCGATAGCTCCTCAGTCAGGTAGAAAAGACTGAAAAACCAGAGGGGAGATGCTTAAGTATAGCCCCCAAGAGAAGGACCAGAGGCGTATCCTCAAAGCAGCTCCATCCTGGGACTTCGGAGCCTTTATCAGAGCTACCAGTTAGATGTTCCCTCTGTTACAGTCCAAAAACTTTTCCTGAAGGGATATAATGATGCCTTTTCTTTTAAAAACAAACAAAAAAAAACAACAAACAAAACAAGCAAAAACCACAACAGAAGAGTGGTTCACTAATTGCCTGAGGAGAACAAATGGAAGAGGAGATGGTAGGCTCTCCATTACACGATAGCTCAGTGATTAGAGCCCTCACTCAACATATGGGAGACCCAGATTCAATTAATTTCTCAGTCTCCGAGGTTTCCAACCCTTATCTCTCATGAGGGTAGCTGAACTGTCAAATTATAGGCAATTTGTGGTAGGAGGGAACAATGTACTCATCAGGCTGTGCTGGAGCTGTTCCGCTGGCCATTGAACAGTGACTCAGTGGGCCAGGGAGAAACAGCAAAAAGGGTCAAGATCATCCAGTGCAGTGGCTGGGGTTTCTGTCCCAGAGCACATGCCAGTTTTGCCCTGTTCGGGGTTTATTTACAAGACTTTTCCAATGGGTGTTTGGTTTCCTATTTCACATCTGCCCGATGAGCGGTGGTGATGTGGCTTTCAACTCATCCAGTTTCTGTGGGTTAATCATCACGTATGCAGCCAAAACTTGTTTTCCTGTGCCTACAGCGTCTGAGGTTTCAGGGAGGTCTTGATCAGGCCCCATCTGGCTCAACCTCATGTGCATGCAGGGCAGCTACAATAGGGCTCTACAGGAGTCTATCCAAAAGCTGCTCCTTACCTACGTGTGAGAAATGCAACAAAAAATACCAGCATTGGAAGAGGTGTGATATTTATGATAACTAATTTAGAACCTATATTTAGTCTACTTTTTCATTAATTTTTGTTCAAGCACCTTAGTGCATATACTTAAGTGCATATACATGCACATACTGGCATGCAAAGAATAACAGACGTATGTAGGTATTGTACAGATGTTGCTAAACTATATACAAGAATATGGAGTGAGCAGGAGATTAAACAATATGAAATTATATTTTCAGAACACTTTTAATATGGATTCCTAAGCATCTGTTTCTACAGTGCGTTCCACTTTCGGAAAATTTATTCAGACTTGTAGAAATTAAGTTCAAAGTATGACTATTCTCATTCTGTAGCATATTTTTCTTCATTTTGTCATCACTTTATCCAGGTAACTGAGTGTTTAAGGCATATCCTAAACATTTTCTTTATTTTTTGTTTATTCACTGACTTTGTATCCTGAAGCAGTGTTGATCAAATTGTAGGAGCACTAGTCTCTGGGGCATTGTGAGCTGCTCTAGAAAGTTATTGAGAAAAAAAAAAAAAAAGGTAAAAGTTATTTATACGTTGGTTAACAATAAAAAAGAAAGAACGTTAAATATTAAGTGACATTCCAAGTGTAGCCTAACTTTAATTTTTAAATGAACAACACCATACTGAAAGACCTATGGATTTTTTAAAAGATTACTCATTAAATTAGAATTTAAAAAAAAAAAGATAAATAATATTTAAGTAATATTCAAAATACTAGGTGTGATGTTTTTGAGTCTCCTAAATTTTTCAGCCCCTCTCCAACTTATTTCTAAAGTGATTCAGGTAACAACTGTATTAGGAATAAAGTAAATGTGTGGGAAAATGGCTTAAGCTGTAAACTCAATATGGAGAGTGGGAGGGGAAGAAAATTAATTTTCCCAGTTACTGCTTCATTAATCATAATATTATTGTTGGCTAATTCTGTCTCCCCTTCCTTCTTATATCTAAAGATCTTCCACCGCTGTATGATGGCTATACTATATAGTTTTTATAGTCTTGAAAAATTACTTCCTTTTCTTTTTAAAGTCATGAATTATGGAAGTGTTGTACTTAATTCCTCTGTTTTTAAAGGTCATTTACTTATTAGGATTCTATTAAAAACAGTAGGAGACAATGAAACATGGTAACTACCCTTAATTCTCTTGTTTTATTTCCTTCAACAAATAATATTTTCAATTATTAAAGTAATCTAGTGCTTTTCTTTGTTTTGGGGGAAGGCCTGCGTACACAGTATTGCTTGAATTGCTTTGTGCAGCACCAAAAGCAGCAGATAAACCTCCTGTTCTGCTGTGGGAATAGTACACATAGTCCTGTGAAGTCTTCTCAATGCTATCTCCCAAACACTGCTATTATTCAGTAGTAGAACAGTACAGAGAGGATTAATTTGCTGTGAACCACTTTCTTTACATTAGTGCCTAAATAACGCATTTAGGCTGCGTCCTTGGTGCAAAGCATCAGCTGATAACTCTTTTTAAGCAACATGGTCATCCCAGTGACATTTAGTTCTCTATCTGTTATTTGACCTGGCTTTTCCCTAGTTGCATGTTTCCTCTGTAAAGTTCTGGTTCCTAGATCTTCCATCTACATGCTCCCTAGATGGTAAACAAGGAGACTACTCACAAGTAAATCAGGAAATACTTCTTTGCCAGCCCATCTGATAATATGTACTTGTGATCTTGGTATGCTTCTTAAAGAAGGAATGATTTTGTGTGAGAGTATTTGCTTCTTAATTTGGATGGTAAAGGTTTTCCTAAAGTTACTGTGGAATGAAAAACAAGTCAAAGACCTACAAGTCAACCTGGTCATCTTGTAGTTAGTCCAGTAAGCTATTTATAAGGTGATAGTCCCAGATTTGTCGCTGCAGTAGAAGGAAGAGCAACACTTGACCATCGTAGCAGAATCCATCGAAAAGCCTTTTGGGAAGGTGAAAGGGGAAGTTTTAGAAGCATTGCCTTTGAAAGCACTTTCAAAGAATTTTAAAAATCTTTCTCTGGAAGCCATTTTTTGACACATGTGTTGTGCAAAACATCTTAAAATACTTGGTTTAGTTCCTTGTGAAGTGGTTGGGAGTATGGGTTGTTACCTTGCTGCTTTTATTTCAAGAACTACTGTTTCTTTGCTTAGTTCATTATAACAAGCTGGGCTTGTTTCTAAAGTCACCTCCATTTCATGTTGCTGTGATTTATTTTGCTTTGATAGTCACTTCAGGTTCTCTCAGTGTAAAGGAAAATGGAATTAATCCTGGAGAAAGGAAAGGTTATTGAAGTTGAAAAAAACCAAAAATGGTTCTGCCTTCTCCTTTTTTATATATATTCCAGAAGACTGAATAGCACCAGACTCTATCTACTGAACAACTCTTGCCCCACCATGCTTATACTACATCCATTTGAACATACCCTAAAAAAGGCTCTTGAGCAAACTAAACCATGCCTCTGACCATGACTAAAATAATTTCAGTACAGCCCTCATTCCTATTGCTGTTAGCAGCAACCCAAACCTATCATCTCTGTCCTCAACCAAAAACACTTTGAAACAAGCACTCTATCTCCAGTTTGCTTGAACTGTCCTGAGAAATTAATCTCTGCAGATGCCTCAGTGAGCATTCCCAATAAAGTGAAGTTAGTCTTGGCTACTGGACAGTGTTGTGGGACTGGAAAATGCTTAGTAGAATTAACCATAAATTAACACTGTGCATCATGAGGTTTGTGTTCAAGCACCATTAGTTTGAGGGTCTTGGCTTACTCTTTGAGAAATATTTTGTCTGCTGCAAGGAGCAGAAACAGAGTTCTACTGGAGCAGAAGAGTTTATGGTTTCAGTGGAGATGCAGATGAATGGTGGCTGGGGTCTTCAAGAAGGTTGGAAGAGAAGAGGCAGGCATAGTCACTTTCCCCACTTTCTTTGTGGCAAGTGGCAAGTGATGCTGAATGAGTAAATTACGTTTTGTACTTTGAACATTTAGCATGTCCATAGGAGTTCACACATTTTCTCCAGTGTATTTGCTGTTTGATTCTACATTTTTCCTACATGCACATATTTTACTTTGTAGAACTTATATTAATGAGGTGATAAGTGTGTCACAAAGTGAGTAAGGTTTGATTTTATCTAAACATGGCTTTGACCTTTTCTTGAGTTTTGTTTTCCATATTTGAAGATTCGTACCTTTCATACACGATCAACCACTGAATTGCCATTTGGAAACCTTGGAAAAAAATCACTTCCCGATCTGCACATGACTCGATGGTTGGTATGTCTACTGTATGGTTACAGAAAGAGTCACAAGTTCCCCTATGCAGCATTCAGATCTAATATGGAAGTTCAGTCATCAGTGTGACCAACCACCTCTGCCAGACTGCAATGCTAACCCAGCTGCACATCTTCTGGAGGAGCTGGGTCATGTCCAGCTATCTCAAGCAAGCACACAATGAGATGTTCTCCATATGCAGCTCAGCTACCAAGATATCTCATCCTCCAAGAATCTGTCCCTGATATTTTTGCTGACAAAGTGTAATTGTGTTTACCTTCATGGTCTCACCTGCACAGATACTTTTGCATGGAGGAGGTCCTTTCAGAAGTACTAAACTGGCTGGCAGACATTTTAAATGTGGACATCATAAGGTCTGAACAGATGCTCTGTTTCTGATACCAGAACCTTATTGTTATATGGCCATTCTAACATTTTTGCTATAAAATAAAGTATAATGATTAGTTATCCATCATTACAGCAATGCATGAAAATAGATAATGATGATTTCTGCTTATGAGGTCTGGCAAGTGATCTAAACTCTATGATTTAGCATACCTAAATTCTGTTTGTGATTTTACTGTTCATCTTAACTGTGTGTAATTGTTGTGCCTCTCTTTCCTCACCTCTGAAAATGGAAAACTGGTAATGAGCTCTTGACATTCTGAAAGAGTTACTGTGTCTGTCTAAATAGAATTTTCTATATAATCTATTCATCTATGTATCTCTTAATATTTAGACATATATTGGCAAAATTTGTTTCAAGCACTGGATTTTCATCTTAAAAAATGAAATGCTTTAGCGCAACCATAAGTAGACACATACGTTTTAATAAGAACAGTATTTGGTTGGAAGCATTGGAAGCAAGAACAAATTCCCATTTACTAGATCTGTATGAAGGCGGCTGAGGCTTCATCCAAAACATGCCTCTTAAGCATATGAATTAAACTTTATGGGTTCGAATATATTATTCTTCTCACATTATTATGCTTCTTTCTTTGTCAAACACCAGGGAAGACAAATCTACCAAAGCCAAGTGGAGAAAGCAGACTGGCTTTCTGCCCCCTCCAACTGTAACATTTTCTGCACTCGTATCCTGTTTCTTTGACCTTTATTAAACAATTTGTGAGCACGACCCGGTCCCACTGTCGTCAGCGTTAAAACCTCTACTTACTGCAGCAGAGCCAGGATTTTCACCCTAGTGTTTTGCTCTGCATTAGGATGGAAAATGCTTTCTGCCGGAATGAAGTCCGAAAGTTCTCCGGGGCACCTGGCTGCCGTTTGCTGCTCATGTGTGAAGCCCCACACATGGGTCTGTAGCAGGGTATTTCTTCTCATCTTGGTGGGTTACACAACCTTGTTAAAGTCAGTAAGTGTCAAGTTTTGAGCTATGGGCTAGACAACGTTGCCCAATAACCACAATTATAGTTTCCAAAATCTGTTGTTCCTCATTTGTAAATCGCAGTGATTCCTGTTAACTTTATTGTTATGCATGCCTGCACAAGCTGGGGGAGAACCACCTCCGGGCAGTGTGTCCAAGGCACCTTGTCTTTTTGCGGCCTTTGAAGAATAGTTGATCCTAATTCAACGAGGGAATGATTCACTACCCGTTTGACAAATACTTTTATAGCGGGTTTTGTGGTTGGGTTTGTGCATTTACCCCAACACCCCTGGGTGTTCCTGCCCACCATGGGTACTTTGGCTTCAAAATTTGAAGGCAGCAGAGTGGAAGGGCAGAGTCCATGCACGCAGTGCTTGCAAGCATAAGCCAGAAGTGTGCACCACGGGACTCGTTAGGCGAGGCTGGTGATTTTTCTTACAACATGCACAGTCGTGTGTGTGCAGCTCACTAGCCAGGGGAGGTGGATGCCAGTGTGATCCACTGGAAGGCTGGATGGTGACAGACGTAAATAGAGCTGTCCTGGGAAGGAATCCTAAGGCTCCCACCCACTCCATCCCCCCAGACTACATTTGTCTCCCAGCACAATCCTGTGCTCCCTCCCCTCCGGCAGCAGCTGCAGTCCCCGCGCTCCTCTGAGGCTGATAAAGCGAGCAGACTGCATGAAGACATCCACATGGCTGTACAGCCGGCTGCTAGGAGACACCCTCCCACCGGAGGTGGAGAGCATCCCACCCCTAACGTCTTAGCGTCTGCCCGCCTGCTCGCTGCAAGCCAGAGAGGCTCCGGCAGTGTGGGAATTGTGCATTTCCAAAAATAAAACACAAAGATCTAAGACACTGCATATTAAAGCAGCATTCCAGGCCCAGATACTTGTGCGTCCGGCTCCAAAGCATCGTACGGAGAGAAGGGTGTGGAGTTGCTTTGGCCACCTGTCCCTGGTGAAGATCAAGACATATGACGATGGCTTATGCCAGCTGTTGTTTTCCCACTCTGCTGCTGGTTGCATAGCCTCGTGTCTGGACTTTGCTAACCTCAGACTGCCACCGTTGTGCTACTGCCCTCATTATTTCTCACCCTTCACGAGCTCACCAAAAAAATCGTGCTCTTATTAGGCGCTGAATCCCTCCAAGCATTACACCTCTGACATAAATATTTCTCCTTCACTCCCCTGTTCCTGCTCCTTTGAGTTTTTGCAGACATAAAAGGCTGGCAATAGAAAGGCAGAGAGGTGGAGGTGGGGGAGTAAAAGAGAATAAAAAGAGGATCACAGAGTCTTTCTGTTTCTTATCCCTCACTTTATGCTTTCTGAAACATGTCACATCTGAAAAGCATTTTTCTTAACCCCTGTGACTGCTAGAGCATTGTATTGCTGCCATACTCACTTACATGGGTTTTTTTTGTATATCACAACAAAATTCTTACAAACATAGAGGGAAAGGAAAGCTGGGAATGAACTTCTAGTCAAAATTTGTTTAAAACATAGCAGCTGCTGCCACTGCTGGTGTGCTCAAGCCCAAGCTTTCGATAAGCTCTTTGATACTGCACTGAGGTAATCCAACCACTTTGATGCAGCATTATGGAGATCAGGCTCTTAGATACAGTTATTAAAATGATCTAGGCTTTTTTAACGCCTCACATGGTGATGGCCAGAGCCCCAATTTCAGCACCAGGTTACTCCAGGTGCTTAGACACCATACTGAAGTGATTCAAGGTTTCAGTGCAGTTCACACGATCCACTTTCTCCCGCCTTGAAGTGCTTTGACAGGGTATTGATCTGGTGCAAATTATTTAACCCCACTATAAAACAGTGATGCAAACCTCCTGCTACCAAACTCTCTGATACCTAGTTGCAAAGGTCTAGGATTTTTTGTAATCGCCTGCGGACAGTCGAATACTTGAAAGCATTTGTTATTTTGCACGTTTGACAAATATATTCTCGTAATACGCAGCAGATGCCAATACTCTGCAGTACTATTTTTAAAGGACTGATTAAAAATTACTTCATTTAAAAACATGTTGAACATGAAAACTGCCCATCTAAAATAAGACTCAGCAGTCATCATCCTACTGATTGTTCCTAAGTTTACAAAGCACATCAGCCAGATAGCTGCAGCAAGAGAAAAGCCTGAGGCTTGCTACAAAGCTCTTCTGTAGCACAGGAGCCGAAGTGGGCTCCAGATCGCTTTTTTTTTCTAGAGCAGATTGAAAACTGCTTCCATATCTATATTGTTTTATGCTTTTTTCTCCATTCCAAAATGCGATTATAGCATAAGCAATGATCTCCCAATGTGCCGTGCTGGGATGCTGGGCTGTCTCTGGGATTTACGTGACAGACGTAACCGGTTTACAAGGGAAGGACGTGGATCAGCTCCTTGGCTAGCGTGAATAGGTGCTGCTTCCCTGACTAGCACGGCTTTCTAAATGAATGCCGAAGTTCTAAATCATATAGCCAAGCAGAATCTAATCAATTTACAAATGTACTGGAATCCTGCTGCATAGTCCTGGTGTACAAAAGTTCAGGTTGTCAAATTTCAGGCACACTATATGCACGGGCGTGCGCCTGATGCACAGGTTCCACAGATCTGCTGGCTGGTGCCTGTTCACAGGACTGAACCGGCTCCTGCAATTCAAGTCAAAAACTAAATCACCATTGGCTCAGCTGGACTCAGTATCTTCAAGGTAAATGCACTGTGAAGTACACTTTATGTATAAAATACCATTTGGAAAATGAGGCTAGATTTCAGATAGCTCATTCCGGCTTTTTAAAACACACCTTATGTTTTTTGTAGCTTAGTCACAGAAATAAATCTTGTTCTTGATTCTGTCCATCTTCTAGAAATACAGCTGGTTAACCTTTTTTTTTTTTTTCATTTTCACATGATCCTTTCATATTTAGAAAGTCATTTAAAGGTTTTTGAAGTTATGAGCTGTGGAATTGCATTGTTCTAGACACCGTTACCCCACAAAGTAGAGAGGCTGTTCTTACTCAACGACTCTTATTATGGAAAAAAGGGGAAAAACCAGCAAACATCCTCCGACTCATTTCCTGACAAGCCTAAATGATAATCGTAATTATCTAGTTTTCTGCAGGAAAGGAAGGAAGAGACCCCTTGGCACCCTCCTTTGTGGAAGCAGTATCTTGGTTTTCTTCTTTCCAGAGAGCACATGCCTGCCTTGACTGAGACCCAGCTCTTTCCACATTCCCTGTCTTATCGGTGTTAACACTTTCAGTCTATCCTAATATCAATGTATTTTTCTGCTTGCAGTTTCAGCATTGGTTTCTGCTATTCTACCTTGGACTGTACTGTTCAGCTGCTGTATGTACTATGGCTGTTTCTCTCAGGAGTTCTCATTAGTTCCTCAGAGACTTAGCAAAAACCTCTTTTACAAAATGTTTGTGATAAGTATTAAATTCATGACTGCCCAGCACCAGTTAACCATAATGTTAACCAGACTTAGAGAAATGCTGGCAAATACAGCAACACTCATTAATAGAAAGAACCTGAATTATAGAACTTACTTTTAGAAGAAAAATTAATATTTCAACCAACCAGTTTTGAAATTGCATTTCTTTACGTTGGATTTTCCCTTACGTTTTCTTTGCAACCAGAAAGACCATGCAGGGAAAAAAAGTGGCAATTAGCAGGACTGGTGTCAGAAAGAAAAAAAAAACTTGGGCTCTGCTGAGATATTAACTGGGCTATGCAATTTCTGAGAGACCCTATGTGGGTTCTGTGGCATTTAATTGTTCAACTGCATATTTGCGTCTGCAAACTTAGACTTTGTGGAAGAACAGGTATTTGTGCAAGAGCACCCATTTTGGAGATGATGTGGGCAACAGAACAGAGGTTGTCAGCTTTTCTATTTGATTTTGAACTTGTTCTAACTTCCGTGATAATAGATAAGATCAGCTAGCTAGAATCACCTAGGAATGTATTTAAATGAGCAGACATGCTCTACTGCTTTTGCTATTGCCAAAGAAATTGCAAATCCCTGGAATTGTAGGTGGCTCTACTATCTTTATACATTTCTAGAGTACAGAAACACACACCGATATATACCCTGACAAGTCACACATTTCTTCCACCCATCTATAGTCCTGTTATTCTATCAATCAACCATTTCTGCTTTTTTTCCCCCGTCCCTTCATTTATGAAAGTGACTATATTGTAGATGGAAAAACAGGGAACTTTGAAAGTTTTTAAGAAACTAGAATAAACTGCATTTGAAAATCTGGGAAAGTCAGGAGAACGTGCAACATATTTTCCCTTGATAAAATTGTGAAAAGCACAAAAGTACTCTTGAGACATATGTGTTTCCTTCTGCTGAGTGACAGCCTTAAGGACAGTACATGTGAGAGAGAAGTTTTAGAGGTAAAAATATTTTTTCTTTTAACTGAGTAGCAGAGAAACAGGGGTGTTTGAAGCGCATGTAAATTGGCAGTACAGTCTTTGTCTTTCTATATTACTTTTCTCCTTTCTGTCTCCTGTGCTCGGGTGGATTTTACCCTTTGTCTGATTGTTCAGAGCCCTCAACCACCCTCAGAGCAGAATTAGAGTTATAAGGCACAGGATTTTGAGGGCTCATAATAAAGACTAAAACGTGTGTGAAAGAATCTTCTAGAGATCTAAGGATATTTTATACCTGTTAATTGTCCCCTCGACAGGAGGGGACAAAACACACATTTAGCATCAATCACTTCTACCAGCAGCATTGCATAGATGCGAATAACATACTTACAAATCTGGATTTTCATCGCAGTGATGCATTTTTCAAAGCTAATTAATAATTCCACTGAGTAAAACACGGAAATATGCAACATTTGCTTGCATGTGATTTAAATGAAAAGGAAGAATAAGGGATATTAAGAGAATTCAGCAAGGATGGTGGAGGCAATTTCCTCTCTCACACCACAGATGTCGGTGAGCACCCACATTGTGGAAGGGGGGGAGCGCTGGCACAATGTTGATACTGACAGGTAGCGAGATGGAGAAAAAGGTCTACCAAAGGTGACTTTGAGAAGAAGCAGTCATGAAACCTAAAGGAGACCAACAGGTGTTGAAAGTTCCTGGTGGTTTGAAGGAGAGAGCAGAGCTTAAGGTGGTGGGGTTGTCAGAAACCTTCATGAGAGCCATTGCAGAGGATAAATGTCAGATTTTTGTAGGAATCCTGGAAGGAAGATGAGTTGAAACATAATGTTCATATTTATTTGAATATTTGTGGACTTGACACAATTAGATGAAGGGAGGAAAGGGACGTCAAGCATGGGATTAGTGGCTCAAGTTGTTGAAAAATGTCAGAGCAAAAGCCTTTTCATTGGAAAGAGAATAACTGAGGTTAAAGCTGTAAAGAAGAAAGAAATAAGAATAAAATGAATGGATGAGGTGCTGAAGACTGAGGTTCCTGGTTTTTCAGTGCAAACAAGAGATTTGCGAAAAGGTAACGGGGTGAGCTAAGAATAATGAGGGGACAAGGTAGAAGATGGTGGATTCAAGAAAGACTTGAATCAGCAAGCAGGGAGGTGGGGCACACACACAAAAGCATTCAATCAAAGTTGGATGTGTTGGATTAAGAGAGTTATTGTTACACAATTCTTGTTGGCAATAATTCTTTGATATTTGTTTATTGGAAGAACTTTGTTGAACTGCAAATTGGCATTCTGGATACTATATGATATACTAGTAGAGCAGATGACATGAACAGAATGTTATTCTTGAGTGCAAATAACAACTTCCTAATAAACATTTCTGAATTTGAGTGCAGCACCAAAATTTTAATTTGTGGAATTAAAAACCTGTAATTGTAATAATTTGTGCAGAAATCATCCTAAAATTATTCAAAGGCCCTTTGAAAATTAACTTAATAATTCTGCCCTTTTTTCAGTGTGTCTGGAACTGTAAAGCACTCTCTGTTGTTACCTATTCAACGCAGTTCTGCTTAAAGAGAAATGTGAACACTTTGTACCACCCAGAGACGACAAATTACATTCGTATATAGATTTAAATAAAATTACAGAATGGTAAATTTTGCTAGCAGTTCTAGAAATTACATTTACAACTTCCAAAACCTTTTTAGGAATATTATTTGGCTGTTTTCCACCCTCTAGCCTCAAAGCAAAAAGGTTAAACAAAATGGTTCAGAAACAAACAGAAAAAGGTTTTGAGGTAGTAACCAAAACCAGGCTACAAAAGGTCTTGGAGCAGCTTTATCTGCTGGTGGGTACTTGCTTATTTCAGTAGTCACATGATTCACACATTGGTTCATGTTTTTTTTCCAGAAATAGAATCAATAGAGAACAGACAAACCCACAGTTGCCAGTTTGTACAGTCTTGTGGTTTTTCTTGAGGGCTCCAGGCTTGCACAGGTCTACCAGATAATGAAGACAAACTATTTCAGTTCCTGCGTGTCCATATGCTGCTCTACTGGGGTTCTAGTTATCAAATAAAAGCACAGAAAAATAAGTGGTGGTTGAAACTGTCTAGCTAAAGTTTACACCAAGGAAAAAAATATTATTTAAAAGCTACCTTTATATTTTTGGCAATAGCCTATTTGCCATGTATTTTATTAATCACTTGTAATTTATGTTAAAAGCCTGTTAATAGAAAGTCAATATGTTTAAGCCTTCCTGAAAGCATATTGTAGCATTAGGTGTATAGTAGTAAATATTATGTACCAAGTCCTTTGCATTATGGACAGGAATCTGTTCCTTTCCTGACTGTGAGTTCTACTAAAAGAATGCTTGAGCTTTTCAGCAGTTTTCTCAAAATTATGTGACAACTGATTTTGATCTCCTAGATATGTGTAGCACTTCCACTAAATCAAATACCTTATCTATGTAAGCAGCAAGCAGAAAAGTTAACATGTGGATGTTTAGAACTGAAAGAAAATTTTTATTTATATAGTGAAAGAAAAATGGACATCAGAATTTAAAAAAAAAAATATTCCCAAAAGCAATGAGATCTGATAAGATTGCAGCTACGGAGAAAATAATAACGTTGTGCTTCTAAACCCTGACTCCTGCAACTGTGTTTAGGAACATGGACATGCATTGTTTTAAAGCTCTTTGAAAGATGCAGGAAAAAATATCAGTGTTCTTCAAAAGCAGGAAAATCTTTTCTCATATTTTGTTAGACAAGAACTTTAACTAACTTTTCTCCGGGTTTAATGCACTTTTAGTACCCAGCAATGTAAGGAAGGACAAAGCATAGAGCACACGGGAAAGAGCTGGAGATCGTATTGCTTTTAGAGAGCTGGTTTGCAAACGAGCCCAAAGCCTCCAGTGACTTGCTGAGTGACCCTGCCCGGGGCTCTGCATCAGACTGAAATGTTCTTTTGCCTTCGTATATTTCCAGCATTCCAGCTGCATGATCCCATTCATTTGTGAGCAGCTCCTGAAGGAGCAGCGTGCAAAACACTGTGTGTTTAGAGCCACACTGCCTTCTAGCACGTGTCGTGAGTGGCCTCATACCACCAACTTCTGATTCTCTGCAAACCTTACATGTATTTTAACAAGCGACTAGCAACAAGCACAGTACAAAAACCAGGAAAAAGGATGCTGTTGTGATTAAGTGTGAATTGTAAAGAGCCTGTATGAAATATTTCCTGCGATCTGGCGTTACAGAAACAGCCATCCGGTGAGCTATATGTTCCTTCCTTTCCAGGGCCCAATTCTGCAAGTTGCTGAGCGTTAAAGTACCCACTCATTTCAGTAGCAGCTGGAGGACTGCTCGTTAGCTCCCAGCATCAGGCTTAGGGACTCCGTTCAACTGATACAGGATCCCTGCTAAAATGTTATTCAAGGGTGAGGAAGTTTCAGATCCTCAAGTACAGTTAAGTAGGTATCTCCTGTTTAATGGGTTTGAAGAAGTAGACTCTGGGCCTCAGCGCATTGGTTGCTGCAGCCGTAAGCTATATTGTGTGGTAGGATGCTCTGAGAGCTGATGTCTGAAGAGGAAGACTCATAAAATAAGAGCAGTTCAGATTTTCTTTTTCTGAGACAGTGGTGTGTCTCTTCTCGGCGTCCTTGCAGCCTGGGCTGGTGCAGCTTAAGGCATCCAGGACAGCTTAATACATCCTCTGCTCACAGTGTTTCCAAATCAGATGGAAAAAGAAAATAACAGAGACCGTTCTAAAGAACGGAAAGTCTCTATTCACTCCCACTCCAGAGGTCTGGATGGGCTTTGACAAGCGGCGAGGCTTTTGAGTGGTTACCCAAAGCGACAGTCAGACCTTCAGCCCGCTGCTGCGTGGATCCATTCCAGGACAATTCAGCTCTGCGTCTGCAGCCCCGGAGTGCAAAATATCTGAGAGTGACATGATGCTCCGAGAGCAGGGAGACGGCGCGCGGGCAGCCCGTGCCCTCGCCGGGAGCTGGTGGCAGCGGATGTACCCAGTGCAGCCTCGGTACCTGCAGGACGGACGAGACCCCGGCGATTTTCCTCCCGAGAGCTTTCGGCAGCCCCTGTCCTTCCCCCACTGCTGCAGTCGAGGCTTGATTGCCCTCTGAGCCCTTGGTCTCCGCTGGGGACCTTGCCACCTCCAAGCCCCACGGCATGCAACTGCCAGAACATTTTACCTAAACACTTATAAAGGGGTTTGGTTTACATTTTTGGGGTGTTTTTTTCTTCTTTGCTTTTTTTTTTTTTTTAAACTCTTGGGCAAAACCGTGCCTCATCCCCTAATTGTTAATTGAGCAATGATCTTCGGTAGTCACTGGCATCAATTCATCTGCCTGATTAGAGGGAAATTTCAACTTTATATTACATAAAGCACCTTTACAAAGCTGTGTAGGTGGCAACATCAAGGAGCCTGGGCATTGCTGAAGTAACATTTTCAGTTTTCTGACAGAAGAGTTGTGATTTCCTGTTCTGTGGAAATGCCAAACTCTGGATTTTCATTTCAATTCAGAATTTTAAAGTCAACATTTCCAAAATTTTCAACACAGAAGAAATGTGCTTTAATAAATACAGCTGCAAAATACCATTCTACTACCGGTTTCTGAAAAACAGTATACCCCATATTGGCCCATCACATTAGTTAAAATGCAGTGATATATTTTAATGCACATGTATTGAGATAACACTGTTGAGCAGCAGACTCTATTTGCACCTTTCTTTTATTCTTCTTTGTATACAATTGATTTGTGATCACTGAAAGCAAGATCAGAGCTTGCTAATATGTACTGTAGCTCACAGGTTCACTGGGAAGTATTTATTTCTTAATCATGTATCTCTTAGATTAATTGTTTGGGATGATCAAAGGCTCAGCAGGTGGTGGGGATGATTTAGAAACCACAAAATTGGTGTTATCTTTCTGATTGACATCCTATTAGTGCAGCGTATATTTCCTGTTTGTCAGGAATGTAAAGTCTGAACATTCAGTAATAATATCTAGTAATATTTTGGAAAGCAAAATCATTGGCTGGCTGCATTTTAACAAGATGAAAAATCGTTTGATTTCCTTCTGTCAGGTTTGAAACAGAAGCTGAGCACGTGTAGCCCAACCTTTCCCGAGAAAAAGAAAAACTAACAGCAAGGCACCTGCTGCTGCTTTTTGCTGCTCGCCTTGAGCCACAGTCCCTCTCTTAGCATTGCCCCTTAAAAACAACCAAACCCGCAAGGCTTTAGAATGATGCAAAATAATCATTGAAATGAAATAAAATGAGAGAACAGCTGTTTTAAGACAGGTTTGAGGCACAAATAAATAAATAAAGCCTGTCCTGAGATCTTCTTCCTCTCACCTACCTCAAGCTGCATTTCTCTCCTCCATTTTGGGTCAGGTTTTTCAAGATCACACCCCTTCTCGTGACAAGAGTAATTCCAGCCTCGGGAGAAAACTTGGGATGCAGCTGCTCGAGCTCCTCTCTGAAGCACTAGAAATTATGTCATTTGTCTTCCTTTTTTCCCAAAAACTCAGGCAGCTCAGGACATGATTTACTTTTTTTTTTTTCCAAGTCATTTTCTCCTTTTTTTTTTTTTTTTTTTAGAATAAAACCTTAGCCCCCATGTTTCATCCCATGCTCAGTCTGAGAAATGCTTGGGGTTTTTTTTTTACTTTTTGCAGTAGGGAAGCGTGAGATTTGTGGGATAAAAATGGGAATGAAAAGAGAAACAAAGAGAAGAAAATAAAGTAGCTGCATAGTCTGAGTGAAGGCACAGGGAAAGCAAAACTAGAAACCCAATGAACCCCGCATTTCTCAGCCTCTTGTTTTCAATCAGCTGCCTCTCTGGGGAGAGGCCTTACTGTAATAACAGCTTTGACCTCTTTCTCTTAGTACACAATTTGCCTTAAACTTAGAAATATACATTCTTGCTGTCAAAAGAAGAACGAGGGCATGTACAGAGCTATGAACAGCTGAAAGGAAAAAAAAGCCAAATTTCCAAGGGAGGTGCTACATCTTCTCCCATGGCATGTGAAGATGAGTAAGAGGAGCCCATTCCAAGCCATGGGGGAACTGGTCACAGGGCAGCACCTGGTTGCGCACCTTCTGCAGCAGGGCCCTGCAAACAGCCTTCCTCAACTCTTCTTCATCCTGCCACACCACAGCGATGTGCTTTGTGGGCCACCAGCTCCATTCCCTGGGTAGAAAGAGTAGCTCTCCAAACGTGGTCCCCTGCGCCGTGTTAACTGGATTCGGTGCAGGAGAAGTCTCAGGGACGCCTGGAGAGAGTCGAGGTGTGCAGGAAGGCTCCATCCTGTTCAGAGCTGGGTCCCCCACGGATTAGCTGTTCCTCAGCACAGCTGTTGAAAAGTGACACTAATATTGAAAAATTGCAGTGGTGCCTTTTGGACAAAAAGCTGCAGTTATGTTATAGTACTTACCCTCTAAATGACACCTTTTTCTTAATATTTCAAAACCATAGCAGAAATAATAATGCCATCTCCCTTACAGATTATTACAGCTGCTAACCCTCGTCCCAAATTAACTTAGAGTAGATCCTGTTTTACTTTTATCTAGGTTTAACAAAAAGGTGCCAGCAAATATCATCATCCAAATCTTCTGTGCTGATTATTTTAGGTGCACTTTAATTAGAACTTTGTTTTTTAAGACTTGTTAGATTCCTCCCTACTCTTTCCAAGAAAATATGCGTGGCAATACTTATGTTTACATCGTCACCTGCAAAAAAGCTTAGCAGTAGTTGCTCAACTTCCATCTCCACTTAAAAAAAACCTAATAACAAACAAACAACTCCCTCCAACAAGATCTTGCTGTATGCTAATGCAGGAGTTAGAAACCATCTTTTTGTGGGCTTGAGTGTTATTTTGTTCAGCAGACTACAAATTAATTTGTTGCTGCAGCAAATTGGTTAAGAAATGCACAAAAACCAGCCCAGTTATCACATTCACTCATCTCCATGTGTTGTACATGTGCGTGTTCAGGTTTGCAGGATGCTGTGCCCCAAAAAAGGTTCCTGATGCCTTTTCCAGGTGCACAGGGCTGTATAAGGTACACTATTTCTAATCAGCTCAGGATAGTACTCACCAAAGCTGTTTACAGCCACCCCCAGGTCATTCCTTACCATTTCTGTTAGCTCTTAGAAAACCTCTTATTGAGGAAAAACAGAGAGGAGGAAGAAGATACTTAAATCAACACCTGATATCACATCCTTCTGCTTATGTAATAGGCCAGTTAAAAAAAAAAAAACCCTGCCTAGTCAGCCGGACATCCTGAAAGACAGTCATATTTGCTGATTTATTGTAATGTTTATGAGGTGAATATATAGTGGAAAGGTAAGCTTCAAAGTAAGAGATCATTCCTGTTTATGCCAGCTTTCCAAAGGCTTATGGATCTAGTAGAAACAACTCAACTCATCAGAAAGCTCTTGAAGCCTATCAAGAAACTTAATCACACCATAGCTTCAGTGCCCGCCTTTGCGCAAATATTACATTTAAGCTCCAACATGAATTATTAAACCTCCTTATAATGGTTGTGATTAATCTTCCACCAGCTAATCACTTGCAAGCCATACCTCCTCACTGCATGTATAATTTTCAGAATGGCTCCACTTTGCATCTTATCCCATCACTAAAATCTATGTGCCAAATAACTTCACAACTTTGGGACATTTGAGTAAATGTTAGGCTGTTTTCCTAACAAAACCAGCTTTATTCCTCTGCGATGAAAGCCGTGGTTC